>NW_005842560.1:280229-328374 GCF_000455745.1 Alligator sinensis | reverse complement strand
TTGTTCGATCCCTTCCCCTACTCAGTAGCCACCTCTCTCAGAAAGTGAACATTGAGGAGATCCAGCACAGGATCCAGTTCACAAGTAGCCCCTTTGGGAAATTGCTTCAGCATGTCTTTATTCATCACAGTCTCCAGAAAGATACTAAGATCCAGATCTACAATGTAGTTGTCATCATCCCCACTCTCCTCTAAGGATGTGAAATGTGGGTGACCTACCATCATCATCTTAAGAGCCTAGAGAAGGACCACCAATGATGCCTCCAGAAAATCCTCCCATGAAATGGGAAGGTCACCATACAAATGCCAGCATCCTTGCTGAAGCCAATGTTACCAGCATTGAGTTGATGATCCTCAAGCACCAACTTTCCTGGACTGGATGTTGTGTGTGGATACCAGACTCTCAACTCCCAAAACAAGTACTTGACTCCCAGCTTTGTAAAGTCTTGAGATCTTGCAGTGTCCAGAGAAAATGCCACAAGGACACATTGAAGGAATGTCTCAAAAATGGATGCTGACATCAATAACTGAGAGGAGCTGGCTGCCAACCAACTTCAGTGGTGCTGCAACCTCAGCCAAGTGACACCCCACTTTGAGATAAAGTATCTTGCCCTTCAACAGAGAAGAGAGAGTGGAAGAAGGAAAAGGAGAGAAATCCTAGCCTATAGTCTACTTTCCCCTGTGGAAGGACCTGCAACTTCTATAGACAGGTCTCTGGCTCAAGGATTGGGCTCTTAAGTCACCTCAAGACCCATTTGTGAGCCATGGTAAAGATCATCCTCAAATTGAGGGATTGCCACCATTGCTGATGGTGTTCCTGGCTAGGAGTTACCCAGTGGAGTGACTAGAAGTAATGATAAACTAACTATTTGTAGAGTGGCTGGAACATATAGCTGCTGAGTCTGTTACTTGCTATCACTTACTTTCATGCCTTGGGTGTGCGTCTGCAGACTGCAGAGTACTGTAGTGTAGACATGTTAGCTCAGGCTCCAGAAGCAAGCACAAAACAAATTAGTTCATGGGGAACCCATTAATTTGTTTGTAGATAGCATTCGGTATCTACACTGTTCTGTAGTTTGCTGTGTGAACAGAAACTTATTTGGAGCCTTTTCTTCCTCTCTAAAATCAAAAAGGACAGAAGAGGGAAAACTGTAAACTAGTTTACCTGCCCCAGGTCCTGTACTTTATCTCCACCACAGTAAGTACAGTAGGGGAAGGGGTGCAGCTACTTAGATTAGAGAGCCACAAGAAATGTAGCCCTAAACTCCACGGATTTCTGATCCAGGCCTAGACATTCTACTTTGTGCCCTTCAGTTACCCCTTGGCCCTTGGACCACAGCCAGTTCCTTTTTAATATTGCCATTAATTCTTTTATCTTATCTGCTTTGCTCTCTGCTGTGTAGTTTCTTGTACCTTTATCATGGGGTCTACATAGCTGCCGCCCTCTCTGGAGGGGAATAATTGCTAATCCAAACACCATTAATGTCTCAGGCAATTTTCATCGCTGATCTTAGGGGAGCAGAACATAACACTCCTTTGCTTTACTTCCCAAACCAGCCATGTACCCTTACCCACAGATCCAGTATACATCCAGAGAGTGCTGCAAATCTGGCTGCTGCATCCTTTTATTCTGTGCTGATATGTTAGCACAATAACTCCCTTCGCCTTGCTTAGAAGGAAGCGAGTGTGGGTCCTTCTGTTAATTAAAAAGAATATGCACAAAGGTAGCTATGTAATTGAATCTAGTATTTTGTTTGATGCAGCATGAGTTTTCAACTACTTTTCCAGTTCATTGCTATAGCAAAGGCCTGCATGATTTGTCCTCTGGCTTCAGTCTCAGGTGCTTGGCACCAGATATGTAAGCCATCTGGCTTTAAATGGAACAAAATAATTAAAACAATGGAAAAATAGAATTAAAGAAAAAATTAACCTTGTCATTATCGTTCCCAATTCTCTTGAACAACTGAAGTAGTATCAGTTGCCTAGAAAGAAAGCATTTGTTTAAGAGCTCAGGTTGCTATTGAAAAATCCATAGGCATTTAAATAGATGGATATTACATTCCAAGCACATGAGACAGCAATTCAGGGATGCCACAAATGACTTTCAATTCGCAGGCAGGCAACTTCTTTGAATGCCCAATTTCTGGGGAGCAGGTTTCTGTCATCTTCCTTCTTCTTATCAGTTCTTCTTTATTCCTAATAAGTCAATTCATATTCTGAGAACAGGTAGCAGCCATCAAGAAAATTCTCCCTTGTTAGCCAGTAAATCAGCTCTTTTAGTCATCATCGTTCAATTGGAGACACTCTCTTGGGTGCCTATTCATTCACACCCAGCTGAATAGCCCACCTAATTCGGATTTCCTGATGGCATCTCAGAACTTGCATTAGGAAGATGGACAGAGTCCTCATTCATGAAGAGGGCTTGAGATTGCATTGTGCACTTGAAGCAAAAAGGAGATGTTACTTGAGGGCAGAAAAGTATTAACATGCAGAAAATATTATCACAGAACTAACACTTACACAGTCCTTCACATCTTCAAAGCACTATACAAACTAATTTACTAATTAATTTAAATACACAGTTTTATTCATTTGCACTCATCGTGATTAATCCTTTGAAAAAAGAAATGAAATTCCTGTTTAAAAATCTTTCTTAAAGGGAATCACAAGTAAACTGCACTGAGAGGAAATGAATTGCTCTGTAGCCTTCCTTGGCAATTACATTTATTTACATTGTTGCTACTATTTATACTGCAAAGCACCATAGTTGTATATAGCTTATAGCAATGAAATCTTGCACCTGACTCTGCTGAAGAGGAAACATTTTCCTTGCCTATTTTGGAGAGCCAGATTCTCTTCTGGATGCAGCCTGCATGTTTCCAAAATTTGCAATCTATTATGCATTAGATGGGCTAACAGTAGCATGCAAAATTAAAGATATAGTCTGTTTGAGTCATATGCAAAATTATCACTGATCTCTGCTGGAGTGTAATGCTTGAGGGAATGCCGCACAAAAAATGTGCAACAGTAGTACATTTTGATCTTATACCATGGTCCTGCAGAAAACATGCATCCTGAAATTCTGTGAGACCACTGGTGTCCTCCTTGCATGTTGCAGAATTGATCAGCTTCATCTCTATATTTGATACAAATCAACCTATTGCTATGCATTTCCAAGATTCATTCAGTTTCTGCGTTAACCTTGGGCTTCTAGTCCCAAATATTCTCACTTCAACAATTCCTTTCTATATTTGTCAGAGAGAGCTTAAATATAAATTTATATAAGTATTACAGAAGAAATCTCAGACTCAAAGAAACACACAGTCGCATAGGAATTTCCATACTGGATCAGCCTAATGATCTCTCTGGTTCGGTATCTGGTTTCCGGCTATAAACAGTACCAGGTAGAGAAGGTGCAAAATATGGCTCACTAATTAGTTACATGCTTGTGGAAACTGTTACTTTCTAATTCACATTAACTAGTGCTTAGCCTGTGCCATGGGTGACTGGTGCCTCTTGAGTCTGGGGGAGCACCTGCAGAAGCTGCCAGCGGTGTCGGCAGCAGGGACAGAGCTGGCGAGCACCTGCAGAAGCCACCAGCGCTGTTGGTGGCAGAGACAGCGCCAGTCGTTGGTAAGGCGACTGGCGCTGTCGCCTTACCAGCGACTTACCAGCGACTTACCTACGCTGGCACAGGCCGGGGGGGGCCCTTAGTTACATGCTTGCGGAAACTGTTACTTTCTAATTCACATTAACTAGTGCTTTGCCTGTGCCCAGAAGTCTTAGCTTACTATCCCTTCCAAGAGTCTTGGGTTGATTTTTTCAAAAACCTTGTTTTTGTAACTCTGGATGTTCTGTTAGCCAGAAGTGTCCAATCCTTCCTTAAATCCTGCTTAAGCATGTAGCCTTGACAGTGACTCCTACAGGTGAATGGTTTGAAAAAGTATTTCTGTTGCTAATTGTGAGTTTGTTGTCATAATAGTGAAAGAAATAAAGGTTTGCTAAGAGTGGGGTACAGAATGGTGAAATCTTCTTCATTATGTCAAGAAATACTAGTGTGTATAATGGGTACAGCTGAGTGAATTATGTATTTTTCTATTTGAGTACAGAATTAAAGAAATGGGGGGAGGGGGAAGTAGAAGAGTTTGGGAAGCAAACTGAAATTTGTGGAGATTTTAACAACACAGTGAAAACAAGAAAAGAAAAAGAAACCCTGAAAAAAATAATATTACGCCTACCCAAAATATTTTGTTCAACCTGAAACAAGTTTTGAATTTATTTTAACTGTAAACTGTTTGAAAACAACGTCAAAGCATGTCATGTAAACATGTCCAAATTGTTTGGCATTTGTAAAATAAAATGTTTTGTTTAAAAATTGCCAAAATAAATTATTTCAGCATTTGGAGTTTGGGGGTTCCCCTTCGCCCCCTCCCCACAACCTATTTATCATATTTGACCTATGTTTGGGGGAATCTGCAGTTGACCCCAACTGCAAACTTTCAGCTCAAACTTACAATGATCTCTGATCATGAGCTAGTAGCTGTATGACTGGAGAAGTTTGCCCAAGAGAAGGAGGTCAGGGTTTCTGTAGAAGATCCTAGATTCTGTTCCTACTTACCTCAAACCGTCTCAGGGTAATGGAGGTACAGGCTCATATCCAACTGCCCTTTAGCTGGATACTTGGCACTTAAATGGATAACATTAACATTAAGTGGTCCAAAGTGTATATAGATTTTAGAGCCTATGCCCTCTGTGTAGTTCACCTTACTCTTCTGATATGCTTTGAACGAAACTACCCCAGTCACTTCCTGTTCCTTCAAGTAACTATAAGTGCCCAAACTATTAATTGCAATAAAACAAGGACTGATGACTCCTTGATGCTGGAGGATGAGTCGTTGTCCCTGGGCTGTGGTCCCTACATCTGTCCCACTGCTGTCTTTGTCTTTTATACAATTACTGTTAAATGAAAAATGCAGAAACTCCACTAGGGCAGGAGCAAGGGCCAAAGGTCCCTCCTTTCCAAAGTAGTTCCCATCTCACTGATCCACAGAGCAGGGCTCCCCCCTTGCTCGTACTGGCTCAGTCTCTCTTCCCCTATTCTCTTACCAGTGGCCAACTAGAAGTGTAGAGTGAACCCTCTTGGCCCTGTTTAGCCCATGGCATAGTGGTTAGGCCACTTTCCTGGAAAGTGGGATACATAGATTTAAATCTCATCTGCCTAAGAAGAGACCTAGAACTGGGATCTCCCAGGAGAAGTGCCTGAACCACTAGGATGAAAGGCAGAGGAGCCTCCTTATCCCCCATCCCTGTCATGCCTTTTTCT
Organism: Alligator sinensis; assembly: GCF_000455745.1. Lineage (NCBI taxonomy): Eukaryota > Metazoa > Chordata > Crocodylia > Alligatoridae > Alligator > Alligator sinensis. The sequence goes on along the minus strand of NW_005842560.1, from coordinate 323,052 downwards.
ATGATTTATACTTGATCTCCTTTGGGGACTAGAATCTAAAATTGGCTTACATGGCCTGAAAATCTACTTACATCATTAAAGTGTCCTTTTTAAGTGCTGGATGGCACTGGATATGAGCTATGGTGCCTGGTTGTAACACCCTGGGTGGCTTGGAGAACATTTACTGTTGGCCCACATTTGTTTCAATTGGGATTCCTGGAATTTCCAGACATGTGAGAGCAAATTTTGCTTAACTGCAGTGAGTGCCTACTGTACTGGTTGGTATGTGCCCCTTCACTGCCTGGAGTTATATCCTCTCAAAGTTTCTCTTCACTATCAGTGCTTTTAACTGAGTTCCTCCTTCAGCTGAAAAGGTAATTACTTCTGTTATTTAAACAGACTGTCCTGGTTCTTCCCTTGATGTAGTATGAATGCGCTTTAGATGGCAATTGTACTCTAGATGTCCACCCTTGGTAGCCAGAAATTCATTACAACCCTTGTGTCTTTAATGTTTATAATGGCATATATCTGAGTGAAGTTGTGCTTTGGTCACAAATGGGAATTTCTCTTTTCCCTTTATGACTTAAACAATGTTTGATCTGTAGGATCAAGAAAGCAGCTTTACAGCCATATAGGGTTTGTATGTTATGAACCATTCTGGAAGATAGGTTATGCTCCTGAGCCTTGTCAGAGATACAGCCAGCCGAACACTGGCAGCCATGTGTGATTTTCACACATCTTTCTACAAAGTCAGAGAAGATGCATTTGAAATGCAACATCCCAAAACAAAATTTGTATCCCAGCTTGGAAGACTGTGACTTCTGGAATTAATGTATGCCATTGGTCAAGAATGAAGTTGCCTTTATATTGCTCAGCTTTAATGGAAAATGATGCTAATTGATATCAGGACCATGTCAGCTATAAAATGCCTTTAGTGTAAAGATAATGGGTAAATCAGTATGACATGGTGAAAATCATAATTAAATGAGAGATGAGGTAGAAGCCTTTCTTGGTATTGTGTTTCATGTATCACCAGAGCCTGTGGACTGTGCATATAAGGAACATGTTACCATAAAAGGCTGCATTACTCGGAATACTGGTCAGTTTTACAGCTGTAAATAAATATTGATTAAGTGCTGAAGTCAACATACGTTGGGTAATGAGGTCCTGCTCTTTCAAACAATTATTTATTTCTGTCCATTGCATTAAGCACAGTTATTATAGCAGTCCATCTTGTGTTGGGTGATACACCTGTTCAGAACTGGACAGCTGAAAGAGACAGAAGGAAACATAAATGCATTGTGTTTGTTGAAGTACAGAGCAGGAAAACTTAAATGAAGCACAAACCAGATTCTAGTTCCCATACTTGAGCTGTTGTACAAAGAACTACCATAATTTGCAAGTCAAATCTGTAGATCAGTAAGAATGGAATTTGGCTCCATAAAGCAATGTCCCGTGGCATGTATCTTCCCACTGCCTTGTCATCGAGCCAGTGCTTGTCACTTGGAATCTCCTCCTGCCCACATTGGATTATCCCTTGTTTAGTACCTCTGGGGAATCCAGCTATTGAAGTTCAGCTGCCTCTCCACTCCGGAGGCAGGCAGAGCCTTCAAAATCAATACTCTGATCAAGTACTCATCTGTCCTTATCCCACTCCCACCATCCCCACCTTCTGCCATCCAGTTGTGCACAGCTTGTCCTTCATGGAAGTCCTTATTTTAATACCCAGGACAGCATGCAAAAGTACTGCCCATAGTACTGGCATAGAGTGACTTGTCAAACTAAGAACTGAGCAACAAATGAGGAGTGAGGGGGAGAGGGGAAGAATATGTAGCTGAGAACAGGAGAGAAGGAATAAATATAGAAAGGCTTTATGCATGAAATGAGACACCATGCTCCTACATTGTGACACACATTGGTTGTTGCAGATGGCAAGAGAGGTTGGGTTTCTGGTTTGAATTGCCGTGCAGGACGCATTTGCATTCCTCAACCCAGTTGTTCATGGAATAACATTGTAATGATGAATAACCATGCATACAACTGTGCAGCAGCTATTCTTTCTTACCTTCAAAGCTAAAAATCTTCATCTTGGTGCCAAAGGTCAATGCAGCTTTAAAGCATGAGGAGTGAAAGGATCTAGATCTGGATCAGGCTACAGGGGGCTCCTCTTCGGTCTGCTGATACTTCTGTACAGGAGCAGGTGTCACCCCCAGGGGAAAACAAATAGGAATTCACCCTCAACTAATACATAGCCTCCACTCGCATCAATGCCTACATCCTAAGCATATGTGGTGGAGGCCAGTGCTTGATTAAAATATGCATGCGGATCAGCTACAATGCTGGTAATCCTGTCAGCAATTACTTTATTGTTTTAAAGATTATAGTCCCAATCTTATTTTGGGATCCAGTAGCCAAACGTCCTGGGTGCATATGGATTCCATCAAAGTAAATGCAGATGGTGGCTCAGTTTCTTATGCACAATCAGGTTCTAAAATAAGTAGTTCAAGATGTCAGTTATATCGCTCATCCTTTAAGGAAGCAACCAAACTAATTTCAAAGACCTTGTGCCCAATATTGGATTTTATAGAATACTAATATCTAAAGAATATAAAGGTAGATAACCAGTTCTTTCCACTATGGCTCTCTCTAACAATGGGCAACTTTAATTTTCTTCCCATCTTATCAAAACTGTCCTAAATAGCTACTTACTTCCTGTGGTAGGGTTTTGGTAATGTCATAGCTGTGGTGATCCAGGGAAAAGGCAGAAAAATCCTTGCTTCTCACATGCTTTCTTACTTGATATTATCAAAAACATGGCCTGTTTGCTTGGTAAAGGTTAAGTATGAATCGCTGTTGTACTGTACAGTGATTGACAATGCATTTTCTTACTGTTTAAATGAGTTCTATCTGAAATGTTCCCTTCAACCTAGTGGTTTATTCTTTGACTATTTATTTTATTTTGGTTTTGTTCATTAAAAAAAAAGTCAAAGTCTATACACATAAAAGAAGCTATCTCAATAGAACAGCAAGGAACATTATAAATATTTGAAAAGTATTAATAATAAACATAATAGTTTGCTATTTAAGAACCACCTTAAATTTGCACATAACATTCAGTAATGAAATTGCTTTTAGCTTTCTGTCTATCTGATTTGTTGATTTCAGGACTGTAGGTTGTGCCCACCATTTTCCAAGGAATTTGTATGAATAATTTCCATTTGGGCTAATGGAAGTTATGGATCATGTATCAGTAAATGCAAGAACTGTATCTTTAAGGAAAGAGCACTTGATGAAGGTTTAAAAAAACCAAGAAAGCTGTGTCTATTTGTGATTGGAGGAAAAATGTAATATTAGATTGGGCTGTTTATTTGAAGGAATATTTAAGAAAAATATTTGCATCGAGTATCAAGTTTTGGGTTTTTTTCTTTGAGCTTTTTGTGAATGTGGTTGATGATTCCACCTTAACAAGGTGTGATGATTGACAGGTGGAGATGTTGCACAAAGCAGAGGGTGGGAGTGTATTCTATTGGTTTGTGCTTGTACATCCTGAGCACCAATTACTGTCATTGCTGCCAGCACTGATGTGTTTATCAGGATGAGTTATAGCAGAATATATGTATACAGGCAGTGTGTATGCTGGATGACCACCCCCTGTGATGTAAAATATGAGAGTCTGAGAGCTACCGTTTTATAATTCATCAGGTTCAGCAACTGAATGTTGTTGCTTGGCTTAGTTATAAAGGCAAGTGTGAACTGAACATCAGACAGGAGACTCTTGCATTAAGAATCTCGAGAAGCTGCATTTGGTGCCTGGTCTCTGCTTTTGTTCAAGTAGCTTCCGTCTTCGGTGAGTGATGTGGCTTCAGTTGAACTAACGCTGTTAAATAAGGTTGGTAAACCTGCCTCCTAGTTACAATGTGAGTTTTGCTGTTGGAGGTTCTTGTCTCTGCGCTTTTCTGGATTTGAAAATAATTTCAGACGGTTATTTTTAGTGCCATAATATGATCTAGAAGGGGGGGGGGGAAATCCGATAATGAATTATTCACTTTGGTGGTGTGAGGGTTCATGTCGAGCTAAAGTTACTTTCCTTCTTATTCAGTGCTGTGGGTTCAAAGTGGCTTTGAACCAGCAAATGTGTCTATCATTAAATTGCTTTTATTAACAGTTAAATAAGAGCAAGTGCTCTACCTTTTGTAACAGGAGGAAGGAAGAAAGCATGCTAAAGCCAGAAGCATTTACAAATGCCAGCCTTTTAAGCAACTCCGCTGCATGTGCTATTTCAGTTTCAATGTTAAATCTTTTGTATGTAGCGAGGGACTGTGAATGATTTCTATTGTAGAGCTTATTAATTAGGTGAACCGGAAAATGGTAGCCTCTCTGTTTTTGTGGTAATAGGCTCAGGATCATGTTAAAATGAATGATTCCCCATCTTGCATAACAACAGTACTGAAATACATGCAAGATGAAAGGCACAAGTATATTTTAAAAGGAAACTGTGAGAGCATAGTGTAGGATACCTATACAAAAAGAAGGATATTTTCTGTAATTTATTCATTACTTTGTGAATATTTCAGTAGTTTCCTACCTTTGCTTTAATTATTACTTGCTTCATATGGACTTTTACATTATATAAAGCCAGATGCTTAAATATTTATTCATGTCATCCCTCTTGTAACCTTTAAAGATTATTCAGCCCAAAATGGGATTTTGTTGCTTGTTTTAATCAGAATGGAACAGAAAGGCATAGTTTACCAGAAAGAACAACTCACTGCTATGCCGTATCAGTGTCTCTCCTCCAAACTGACTGCGGGCAATTAATGGCAGTTTTACTTTTCCCATTTTATGTAGCAGAATTATCCAAGTGGCAGTTGTCTCTTGCCCTTTTCTCTTTGCTACCTCCACCTTTCTGTTCATAGGAGAAACAACTTTGCTTTCTCAAAATATCTAAAGAGCTTGGAAGAACAGCACCTGTTGTCTTATTGCTTTTATTATCAGTAATCTGAGAGAGACTGTATTTCTGAGTCCTGTCAGCTGTTACCAGTCCAAAGTCTTTAATCTTTAGTCATTTAAACATGTGTTGCTACTTGCCACTTGGAGAAATAATCTACTACACCAGTTCAGTGTGGGTCATCCAGGTTTGGGGAATATATTATTGTCTACACTAAATCATCTCATTTCAGCACCATTTCTATTTATAGAGAGGGGCTTTCTAAAATAGAAGGCTTTACCTCTTATTTTTATCAAAGTAGATATCAGTTTCAATTGTTCATTTATAAACCTGCTTATTATTTAAATATTGTCCACAAGATCGCTGCCCCATAGCCTACCAAACTAAGAAAGCCTCAGATTATTTTATAAAATAAGGCACTCCTTTTATATGTTCATGCCTCTTTCAAGAATATTTTCCTCTCTTTGCACATGCTGATTAATTTACAGGGATGTCAGAATAAGTTTTCTTGAATACTGAGCTTCTGGTTTTATGAATTCACCTTCTTGTAGGAGTCTCTAATATTGTAACCATCCATGTAGGTATTTTATATTGTGCTCTATGCCAGGGTGGTATTTTGGCAATCTGAGAATGCTAACCATAAAAATAAAGTACTGTAATTCAAGAAGGAGTAATTTGGGCATGAAAAGTAATCAGAATAATAAAGGGGGGAAAGTTAACATAAGGTATGGGTTTGTAACCATTGTGGACACCAGACACTCACTTTGTATCAGGTAAGTCAGGGGTAGCCAACCTGCAGCACAGGTGCCACAAGAGGTATGGGCAGCCTCTGTGTGTGGCACACAGCTTATTGGGAAGGGGGCAGGCAGGACAATGGCAGATACGGCAGGGAGCAGAAAGCAGAGCATCAGATCTAGCAGAGAGCACAAGGTAAGGAGCAGAAAGCTTAGCAGCTGATTGGGTAAGAGATAGGGATCAGAGAAGCACTCAGGGAAGGTGTAAGGCTAATTTGTGGCAGGTAGGGGCCAAAAATGTTTGGCCCCACTGAGATGAGATACGCTGCTTGCTCGGTTTGCATGCGGGATATGTTATGGAGATTGGTTTATGGATGAAACCTAGCTCTCTGAGGTTTCATTCAGATAGGGCTAAGGCAATGCAGTTTGAAGCAACTAGTGGATACAGCAAAAATGACATTTCATTGAGGGTGTGTGCCTGCTTCACGTTACCACTCTTCACAATTGGGGAGCATTAATATATATGATCAGTAACTAGGAAATAATTTTTTAAATCTCTGTCTCACCAAAAGAATGCAATTTTTTCATTGGGCTGTGGACCTGCCTATCAGAAAACATGCCTTGCACCTTCAACAGTAGGCTACTGCAGTGTGCCCTGTGAAGGGCTACTCCTTACATCAACAAGGGAGTTGAAGCTGGTACAAAACACAGGTAGAGTACGTCAGTGTGTATATATGCCATCAGTACTCTGGGATGGGTACTGGTGGCATATTGGCTTCCGCGTGAAGTTTAATTTGGCCTAGACCTTTCTATTCCAAGTCTCTCTCACACTTTGTCTTCATGTTGCAGTTCAGATCAGCAGAGGTGCCTGAGTTCAAGCCACCTCCAATATAAATGATGAGATTTCTGGCAGGTCTCAAATGATATAGGACTGTTACTCAGAAATCTAGTCTTTCCCTTTACCCAGGATGTCGCAGATCTGTTGATCTTCAGGGAGGCTGCAAGGCCCATCTATTTAACCAAGCTTTAAAGAAGGGAATGGAGAGAGCTATCATTTGTGGATGAGACAGATTATTGCCTAAACCTGAATCTAGTCTCTGTTTGATTTCATTGTTTTAGGTAAGGACAGCTAATAGGGGTTTTTATGGGATTGTATTTGTGAGGGTGTATATGTGTGTATAGGTGTACCCACATGTGAGCACATTCACACCCTTCTTTTAACCTCAAGTCACCTTTCCCGCAGACATACAGTATAAGTTGAAAAAATGAATGGATGAAATCCTGATGGCTCTTTTTATATGTCTGAGTTGATGTTCAAACCTAAATACAGAAAACATTTATGCAAAGGACTATAAATGGTATATGCCATTATTTGCTTTGATGTTATTGAATGTTCATACTAATAAGCATTGGTGTGTGTTATGCTTTACAGTATTATCCAAAATCTATGACATCTATGAAACACTCAAGAAATAATAGTCCCCATAGTCCATTTTCAAGGGGTAGTATTTATGGGGAATAATTGGTTGTAATTATAACAAAATATATGATCACCTGAACTGGAAGTATAGTTGAAGTAATATTTTTTTCAGGGAGAAGGGGATGAAATTTAAAGATTATAACCTCCCAGTAAAAAAGATTATTACCTCCCAATCAATAAATAAATAAAAAAATCAACTATTTGTGTAAACCCTAACAGGTTTACACAAAGAATCACCTCTTCGGGATTATCACATATTCCTTCCTCCTACTATTGGAAAGAAATAAATCTGAAAAGTAGAGTAATGAGAGAGTATACCTGTGAACACTGTGAACTCTGCAGTTATGAGTACATGTCCTATAGGGTGAGGAGCCCAGACAAAAGCGTAAGCGTGCCAAGAGATATCCCTTTGTTACTGCATAATTATACAAACACCAAAATTTATCACAATCTAAAGGTAAGCTGACAAAACTCAAAGGTGTTAAGCTTAATCACTTTTGAGATGTGATTGGTTGCTTGATTTTGTAGTAGCACCCTTTGTGCTGCTATCTGAATGCTTTAAATTTCTTCCCAACTAATGAAAATAGTCTATGGGAGACCAAACCAAAAAGCAACCCTTCAAAGCAGTCCACTCTGTCTTGTGCCTGGAGGTAGGTTATATGACCAAACACATAGGTCTTACATTTGATTCGGAAACTTTCCAAACCAAAAGAGCAGGTCTCCAACTTGATAGACTTTACAGCTGATTCTGCAGAAAACAATACCAGGCATAAATAGGAAGACACAGTCAACAGACCATATTTACTCCAGTGAGGCACAGAAAAGGGAGTAACCTGTGTTCCCCCTTATATCTGGGTCCTTAGAGATGTCCAACAACACAAGCAAATAGGGAAATACTGAGCACAGGCTTCGGAGTCTTGTCCATCTCAAGAAATGAGCTAGCTGGCATGACTCAGCTAGGGTAGCCTCAAGTAGAGGATGCTACTGTAATCTACACTTGAGCTTACAATAGCATAGACAACATCACTGAAGAGTAATCATAGCCTCTACCCTAGTTGTACTTGTTAAAGATGCTTACTTGCCAGTATATTATCCATGTATCAGGGACTGGTAGTGAATCACTAGCTGGGCCCCATAATTCTGAGCCAGTATCTGACATACATCTCCAACAGAAGTTGCATGAAGAGCTGCAGTACATAACTCTATACTACCAGTTCTGGACCTTTTCCATATTACAACCATGTGTTACAAAAAGAAAACATTTTGGAAAGCCACTCACATATGCCCACAAAAGAAAGGAGCTGTAGTTACACAGCCCACCAGCGGAGAATCCCTGCTGCTGAATTCTCCCTACTCCCACATGTCCATGCACCCATACATACACACTCTCCTGCTCCCACATGTCCATGCACCCATACATGCACACTCTCTTGTCTGGAATTTGATGATTATTGGGTGCAGAAGCCATCCCTTGTCATCAGGGGCAGATCCTGAGGGGGTGCAGTGTCATGGCTGCACCCTGTTTTGGATTGGACTGCATCATGGGAGCATCCAGGTATTTTTCTAAGCCTGTAAAGGAAGTGAAAATCCCCCTCCTCACTTCTTCCCCCACACTCCTCCACCTGCTGCTGTTGCTTTTCCTTCTGTGCCAGGGGTGAGGCTGTTCTGTTTACCCCAGACAGCCTTCATGTGTTCTGGGCTCAGTTGGGGAGGGGAAAAGCAGCAATGGAGATGGGTGGGAGAGATCCCCTTGCCCATGTCCGCTTCCAGGGGTTGGGATATGGAGGGAGGGAGCTAGTCTCCTACCTTGCTGTTGCTACTGTCCCTGTTCCCAGATGAGTCTAGCCCTAGCACAACCTGGCTGGGGCTGGCAGGAATAGCTCTGATACTTCCCCATCCCTAGAACTTGTGGAAAGCAACAGCAGCAGGTGGGAGAGGGGGCAGGGGAAGGGAAGGAGAGGAGAGATTTTCACCTGCTTTAGGGACTTACAAATGTCCCTGGAGGCTCCCCAGGGCAGTGTGCCCACATCAGTGGGGGTGGAGGAGGCTGGCAGCTAGGTGTTCAGCCACCCTTGTCATGCTGCCATTTGGAAAATCATGGATCCACCCCTGCTTGTCATAGCAATCGCTTCTGTGTTTGCATTAGATGCAGTCGTTGTCTCTCGAGGACATGGTGCCTGGTGTTCTAGCCGGTGTGGGCTTCAAAGGCCAGATACTGCTGCATCGATTATGTACCTAAGTGCAGTCCTATTCTACTCTGCTCGAGTCCCTGTAAAACCATGAATGATTCTGTTTTCGCAAGGCAGGAGTGTAATCTGGACTGACAACAGTTTTAAAAGACTGCAAATTCACTTCATGTCTGGATCACAATGGACAGTGTTTTGAATTTGAAGGATCTGCCAACTGACAGAATAGTGCACGGGGTGTCCCTTCTAATTCATTGCTACAGTTTATATGAAAATGGTTCTTATTTGAAAGACAATAGTTGGACAACAGAAAAAAAAATTGAAGCATAGTTTACAATACTATTTGTGCTAGGTCTTTAAAAGAGATTAATGCGCCAGAGTTTGAGCTGAGCAAATGCTAATTTAAGAACCCACTATTATCCCCTTTTTGTATTGTGGTATTAACCTTTAGCGTTATGAAATAATAAAGAACTGCTTGAAGTGCATTGAATGCAGCTACATGCTGAAATACTGCCATGAAGGCATGTATTTAGCATGCAAACTGTAATCAGCTGCATTGTATTTTTTCATCCATAGTTATTTATTTCTCTGTTTCAAGTAAATTGTTGCTCTGACAAACATTTTTGCCATGTTTAGTAGTGTGTGTTCAAGGGATATCAAAACTAAACAGAGCAAGTAGTTATCCCAGGGTGCAAATCTTTCCAATTAGCTTTAGCCTCAAGTTCATAAGATAATGAAAGACATTACACAATAAAATAGAATGCTGTATTTCTTACAATAAACCCTACCTGAACCCACTTGAAGAAGATTGTTTTTCACATAAATATAAATGGTCAGACATATTTTTATATTGCATTTCATTCAGTGCATGCTTATTTACAGTGTAGTTTATTTAAACCACTCTCTTGTCTCTCTATATGACCTGCTTCACCATAACACCTAAGATCTTCATGCCTATTCATAGATTTATCTGCACACAACTCCACGAGACAGGGAAGCACTGTTCCCACTTTATAAATGGGAAGCACTACAGCACAGAAAGAACAAGTGACCTGTCCAAGGTCCTGCAAACCATCCTTCCTTTCCCCCACTACCTCTCAAACACCACTCTGACTTTCCTTTCCTATCACCTGATAAACACTATCAAGAAAAAATAACATAAGAGAACTCAGAATACAAATGTTCTTGAAGATCTTCATGTGGAAGGCATTACAAAATGCAAAGTCATGTTATTAACTGGCACTCATGCAAAATTGAATTTGTGGGATTGTGATATCACAAGTTTTCTTCCTTTCCTGTCTCCCTCTCCTTGCTGAATCACAGTCACAAGAGGGTAACAGATCACATACTGGAATGGAACAAGTCTGGCAGTGGCATTGTATCTGCACAGGGTAGCATCTGTAATGAGAAAGAGATGTACACATATGTAAAACTAGTCATGTATGTATTGTCAGGAACAGATTCAAACTAGCAAGGCATCCTGCCCGCTGCATGAGATACCGAGGGAATGGAGCGTGAGAGGATGGAAATTCATTTTCTCAAGCCCTGTTTTCCTCTCCTAGGGAATGAGATCCATATATTTTAAATATATGATCCATATATTTTCATGCTAATAAGCATTGCTGTGTGTTAGAAAGTGCCATTATAATCATCTATTATGAGCTCCCACATATCATAGATCTTACTACTTCCATCAGTAATTCTGACATCAGGTTGAGCCCTGATGTCAGCCATTGTGGCTGAGCCTAAAACAGGTTTCGTAAAGTCATCCATGGTGCATACAAGCATTTGCTGCACCCAGTCCATGACAAAGTGGCTTACTTTAAGCAGCATGATTGTGCATTGGCAGCAGCATGTGCAGATGTTCACCAGTGCTGGGAGCTATGCCAGGAACCCAGTGTAAGTAACCCAGGGTGGGAAAGGGGGCAAGTGGGATTGGGGGTTTTGGCAGGTTGGAGTGGGGGCCGGGAAGACTGGTGGGTCCACAAGGTGGTTGGTAGTTCTGCAAGGGTTCATTGTCCATCTGGGGGTGGAGGACCAAGGACCTCAAAATAGCCTTAGGGAGGGGACAGGAGTGGATCCCCAGAGTGGGGATGAGTGGCTGGACTTTCCCAGCCCTAGGAACATGTGTAGGCATTCACTGGATTGAGTTAGCCCATTCCCTATCCAAGTTAGTTTGCCTCAGGTGAACTAACTTAGATTAGGTCCATCATTTTTGGCCTGATTTAAACCCCCCAAACATCTGGACAGATCAGCATTTAGCTCAGCCTAACCCAGCATTTAGCTCAGCCTAACCTCTGTACGTACCCCGGTCTTGAATTACAGACTGGAAGTCATGGAGTATTCACTGCATCCTGAAGTAAGTTGTTCCAAAGACTTAACTACCTTCACTGCTTAAAAAAACTACCTTCACTGCTTAAAAAACAGTGCTTTTAGTGCTAATCTACATTTATCCAGTTTTCAGCTATTTGGGTTGTTTTGATGTCCAGTCAAGTAAAGGCCCCTCTCCTGCTAAATATCTTCTCCCTGTGTGTGTACATATGGACTCTGACTGCTTTCTCTTTCTTAAGCTTAATAGATTAAACTGATTAAGTCTTTCACTAGAAGGCAGTTTTTTCTGACCTGGAATTATTCTTCTACCCTTCCAATTTTCTAAACAAAATAATTTGTAGATATATATTTACTTTATGGAATTGTTCAGGAACACTAAGGGGAATTTAGATATGCGTCTTATCTACTTTTATTTTATTTTACCTAGACTACCAATTCTAATTCTAGCACTTCCTAATGGAGGGTGAGTTTTGAGTTACAACAGTAGTCCAGTTTCATAAGATTCCTAAAGAAACAGTTTATGGGTAACTATAATAATTAGTAGAAAGCAATGAATTAATAATGGATGATGTGAATTTGTCCTACTTTTGAATCTTTTGCATGCAGATACCTACATTATTTTTATATTTTTCGTGTTGCATTTCATTTCTTTGCAATGAAATGCAGCTCTTAACAGATCAATGGTTTTTTTTTGGACTGATGACATCATTCTAATATTTTTTTATTTAACTTATTTCAATACTCAACAAATGACTGGTAGTGATAAAAAATGACAGAGTTAGGGGAGAGACAGAGGCAGGCCACGCATTTCACTTGTTATGGATTTCTTAGTGGAAATTAGAAGGAACTGAGTATACATTTGTTAGTTAAAGATTAATGTGTCAATCATAAATTGCCCTCTGGCTTTAGTCCTGCATGAGATACAGAAAGGAATTATTAAAATAGTTCATACCTTTTCTAAACCTTCCAATGTACAGTCTTGGACTTGGTTGTAAGTATTTGTTGTAAGTAGAAGACAAGAAAAACGTTTTGTAAAAGAGCACTAGCTTGCACGTTAACTAAGCTCATGAGTGCACATCTGCTAATCCCTCAAAACTGTTTTGTGTGCCTGTACTGATCCCACAGTAGATTCAAAGATTGTTAGGGGCTGGAAGGGACCTTGCAGATCATCTGGTCCAGCCCCCCCACTCTAGGCAGGAAGACAACTGGGGGTCAGGTGACCCCAGCGAGGTGACTGTTCAGTCTCCTCTTGAAAACCTCCAGGGTAGGTGACTGCACCACCTCTGGAGGGAGTTTATTCCACAGTCTGAACACCCTGAGTGTGAAGGAGTTTTTCCTGGTATTAAGCCTTAAGCGGCCTTCCAGGAGTTTGTATTCACTGGTCCTGGTCTTCCCCGGGACTGCCCTAGTGAACAGTTGTTCACCGAGCTCCTGATGCACTCCTCTGTTATAGCTGTAAACTGCTATTAAGTTCCTTCTCTTCTTTAGGCTAAAGAGGTCCAGGTCCCTCAGTCTTTCCTCATATGGCTTGCCTTGCAAGTCCCTCATCATACGGGTGGCTCTTTTCTGGACCCTCTCAAGTTTTTCCACATCCTTATTGAATTGCGGCATCCAGAACTGGACTCACTACTCCAACTGCGGTCTCACCAGTGCTGAGTACAGTGGGAGTATCACGTCCTTAGTTTTACACAAGATGCATTGGTTGATGCATGCCAGCGTGTTGTTTGCCCTGCTGACCACCGCCTCGCACTGACGGCTCATATTCATATGATGGTCAGTCATTTCCCCTAGGTCCCTTTCAGCCATGGTGCAAGTCAAGCTATCACCACTGAGCCTGTATGTATGTTGAGGGTTATTTGCCCCCAGATGGAGCACCTTGCACTTGGAAGTGTTAAACTTCATCTGATTCCAGTCTGCCCATCTCTCTAGCCTGTCCAGGTCCACCTATGTCTGCAACCTATCTTCTGGCATGACTACACTGGTAGACAACAACTTGGTGTTGTCTGCAAACTTGGCCAGTCCCCCATCCAAATCATTGATAAAGATGTTGAAAAGTACTGGCCCAAGCACAGACCCCTGAGGGACACCACTGGCCACTTTGTGCCAGTAAATTAAAGTTAAACCAGGGCAGCTTACCTTGGAATGAAATGGCTGCCAAATCACCCCAGTTTAGTTTCCACTTACTGTAAAATAACAAAACTGTTAAAATGGATCACCATGAAATGCAGAGTCTTCTCATAGATCAGGATAATTCTTTCATCTGTTCCTAATCAAACTTACACATCTCTCCCCAGTTGAATTTACACAAATATTTGACTGGCTGTTTAATTGTCTGAATTACGGTGAATATTTTTCTCTTTTCAGCTTTGCAAATTGTCAGGATAGTTATTTATTTTTAAACAAAATGCCTGGCTGCCAAACCTCACAGAGGATGGTTTTCTGGAGCTACCGTAAAATACTGCACCAGCTATAGTTACCGTTTTGATTTTAATGTACAATTCAAGTATCTTGAGTTGAGAGGTTATATCTTCTCAATGAGCTGAGCCATTCCCCAGGTTATACAATATAGAAAGGCATAAGCATTGGACTTGAAACGCCTAAGAATTGATTTGGATCCTATTTGCACTTCTGCCAAAATAGGTGAAGGTACTTCTGCCAATGCGTGAAGGTACCCCAGTCCAAAAACTGACTGAAGTGAGACCAGAATTACTTTGTACATCTGGTGCAAAGTTCTGGAGGGTTGACTCAGCTCTTCACATTCAAAGGGAGATGCACTTTACCAAGTATGAGTCTTTGAAGAACAGTAGGTCTTTCAGGTGAATCTGTAAAAGCCTGAAACTGTGTTTGACCTCTGTGATCATTAAAAGTCAAATAGGATTTCATTTGCCCACTCTTCAATGGGTAGGATTATACCAGTTGGTTGACTGACAGACACCTATGAGGTTGCTGCTGCAATCTACTGATGATGTAATAGAACATTACACTTGCAAAGCACATCAAGATCCTTTAGGGTAAAAGGCAATATAAATGTAAATTATTTTAGTATATAATGCGGAGGATGAGCCATTTTTCAGAGACCTTTGTATTACTTACTGGAGATAGATGAAGTTAAAATTTGATCTTGGAATTCTCTTTCATCTCTATTAAGTGAGATTTGTAATATTAATTAAGCATCCGATCCTGTAAGTGGATGAATGGTCTTATCTCCCAGTGCCAATCAGATACTACAGTGATTGGGTCATATAAATCCCTAGTAAGACTGGCTCGCTGCAACAGCAATTCCCTAATGATTTGTTGTACTTTAACTTTTTTTGCGTTTGCTGAGGGCAAAAAGGAAGATGGGCCACAAATTCATAGGGGATTGTTCTGAGCTTAATAACAATGCTGGCACATATGGTAACTTTCATTGTAATGGATACCCAAGTGAATTGCCCATGATTTATTTTTCTCAACCTGCAATGCAGCCAACTCTGTGGTGGAAGGGAAGGTAGTAATTTGCTACCCAGCGCATCACACAGCGATCTTCCTGCAGGGGATGTCAAGCCAGATCTCTGTTTTTTTATCCAGTACCATAAGACCTTCCTAATGTCTGTTTAGAGAAGAGGGGCGCTTGGCTTTTAAGTTCTCATTCAAAAGATCCTCACTGAATAAGCTTTGTACACCTTGGTTCATTTACCTTGGATAATCGGTTCAGTGGATCCTTCTTGGGATTTGAACTTGGATTCCAGAGTCCAGGCATTTCACACGGAGAGCATTTGCTGTCACCCCTCGTACTAAATGCCAACAATTATAGATGATGATTATGTCATTTCTGTATCTCAAGAATTTTTATGATTATTATAAATCTTTGAAAATGCTGACAGACTCTTAGCCATAATGGCTCTAGTGGGCACGGCTATAATGAAGGAATCTGGTATTAAATATAGTCAGATATTAAATCCCTGTATTGTACCCAGTTGCTCAGTGGCAGAAAGACCAGCAGTATAATGTGAGCCAGGGGACACTTGCTCAGCTAAATGTAATATTTTTATTTCTGTCTTCTAATGACCTTTCCACTGCATAGGACATAAGTTGTTAAATATGCATTGGGTTGTCACTGTAGTTTACCAGCTGTGTGCTCTGTAAAGAAGCAGCATGTTTTGCTAGTATGTTGAAGCCATAGTGGAATATAATTAGAGGGAATAGCTCCTTAAGGTTCAAGCCATTACATGCAAAGATTTTGGAGGCTTGGCATTCAGTGACTACTTTTGAGCGAGTCATTCGCCATTCTTCAGACCTGACATAAACTGTGTGATAAATATGGCTCCAAGAAGCTATAGGACACGTCAGCATTTGTTCAGCTCCTTGACAATATAACACATTACTACTGCTTAATTATATTCTTGTTTTTATTCAGGATTTAGCATAAATCACATGTCTTTTGTCCAGGGCTCTGCCCTCTTTGTGTACATCTGCCAGTATACATTTGGAGTACATTTTGATCAAGAGATTTTGAAGGGTAGCAAGAGTTATACATGGGAAATAAATTTTTTCTTTCTGTTGTCTGGGGACAGGAAACTGTCACAAATCAAAGAATCTCATTCAAAGAAAAAACTCCCCCTGCTTGTATTGAGAGGTCTTCCCATTCATTATAAAAAGCCCATTTGTCAGAAGCTGGAGGCTACGTCTGACTCTCTGGTTTGACCAAGCAAAGACTTCTAAGGAAATAATGCAGATTTTCATAATGGCTTTTATATGCCTCATCTGCTCATGTGACTGTGTGATGACATGTCCTTAGCAGCCTTCCTATTGTGAGATATTTGATCATGCCAGGCGAAT
This sequence comes from Alligator sinensis, assembly GCF_000455745.1. NCBI lineage: Eukaryota > Metazoa > Chordata > Crocodylia > Alligatoridae > Alligator > Alligator sinensis. The sequence goes on along the minus strand of NW_005842560.1, from coordinate 306,576 downwards.
GTGCCCACGAGAATCCAAACTTAAGCTTTTGTTTGTTGAATCTGATGATGGCAACTAATTCATAGTTTTACTTTATGTTCAAAATATATTCTGTACTGGCAAGCATGGTTGAGTTGTAACACCAGTGGCTTGAATGATTTTCTGACTCCCTATGGTCTGAGAATAGAGCACCAACTCCTAAGATATCCTTGTCTCTCTTTTTTCCTTATCCCTTCCAGGAAAAATAAATAATATACATATTTTCCCTCATTGGAATTACAAACCAGGTTCTGATGCTGTAAGCAACTCGGTTTTTCTAAGGCCAGAAGAGCCCATTCTTTTGCACTTATTGCATAGCACAGGCTATAGCATTTCACCAAGTACCAGCTGCATGCACTTAGTAACTTTGTGTTTAAGTTAGACTCAGCTACAGCCATCTGTTCCTCCGAGTTGATAAATGCCTTTAGCTTCTTTAAGCTCATTTGCTTCCTTTAGTAGAAGGTAGCACAGGGTGGCACCTTAGAAACCAGTTCAGAGACGTATAAATTATAAAGAAGGATAGCATGTGAAGGATCAGAAGTCATCGCAGTGCCCCGTGCAGCCCATTGTTTTAAAGGTTCTCATGTTCTCTCATCACATATTTAAGCCAAAGTCTGACCTTCCAGGCCATCTGACTCTGCAATCTGCAGTAAGCCAAGCATAAGAGAGGTTGACAATAACCTCCAGCACTAAAGTTAGTCTGGCAGCATCCAGCAGGAAGGATAGCATTTTGGGCCCACATGTCCTCTGTTTGTCATGACAGCTCTCCAAAAAAAAAGGCATGGTGAGACCCAGGATGAACAGATTAAGAGGGGGGGGGGGAATGATTGGCACATGATAACACTTGAAGCAGTCAGAGCTGGTGCCAGTTTAGGGAGCATGCATTTCAGCTGACTTCAGAATGATTGCTGTGCATCCTGATCCTCTTCAGATGGGGTGGAAACTGGTAGCTGCCTGGCTACATGGGACTTTAATTGAAATCACACACACATGCACACACATGCACACATATATATATAAAATGTGTGTATATATATATATAACATATATATAAAATGTGTGTATATATATGTATATAAAATGTGTGTGTATATATATATATATATATATATATATAAAATGTGTGTGTGTGTGTGTGTATATATATATAATTTTGGCATTAATATCTGTTAATTTAATATGAGTCCCACTAGCCAGTCCAAGTATTGTTTTGGCTTTGACGATAGCTATTAAAGCTATGTAAACCCTTCAGAGTTGCCTCCATGTAGGAACGCATCAGTTGAACAGCAAAGTACAGCTCATAACAGCTCCTCTGAGTTTTGGTGGGAAATCAAGTTCATGCAATTTATGTGAGGAACTGGTAGCAGCCACCAGTCCCCTCAACTGTTTCTTTCCTCCAGCAAGCATATTCCCACAGGCATATCAGGTCTTGTTGTAGGGAGGGAACTGCTGGAGGAATGGAGCAAAGAAGGCTAATATGGCAAAGCAGGTTTGCCCCTTTCCCTCCTGAGACAGCTTTGTATTTCCTAGAAATGTCATATTAAGTACATTAGCATATCCCCAACTTCATCACAAATCTGGCTCATCCAATTGCAGGATGATAATTCTGTAGAAGATTTGTTTAGCTTTGAAATGAATCCCAAGCAGAGGAAACACGGGGTAAAAAAAAAATCTATGGAATTGATGTTGCAAGAGGGATTCCCAGCAAGTTTAATCCTACTTTGCAAAAATGAATGTGCAGTTAAGATTAGACAATAACAGTAGAAATCAACCAAACAGACAAACTAGTTTTTACTACAGGCACACTTCATTGGCAGGAAAACAACTTCATATCATTGTTGGCTTTCAGAAAGTTGCAACAGTCATCATTAGGGTTATTTTATGTAATAACTCAGAGATGTAACACAACTTGTTCCCATAAAGTATCCCCTATTTCCTAAATGTATTTTTCTGAGTGGTTTCTGCTGGGATGTGTCCGCACGTGTGTGTGTGTGTGTGTGCATGTGCATAAGATGGGAAAATACAAAAATAATGTATTTGCTTGTTTCTATGGTGGCTTGTCATGCTGGGGGCTACTGCTTCTGTTACACTTCAGAGTCCATGCTGCAATTTATTGCAAAAGGCAAGGATCGTTTCTGGCACTACCAGAGGTCAGCCCCCAGCGCAGGCTGCTTGTGCTGCTATCTTTCCAGCAGTGATAAGCTCAGTCCTAAGTCACCACTTATAACTTTCTTCCTTCTCCATCCCATCACTTCTCTCGGTTACCTGCTATAAGCTTTTACCTGGTACAGACGTCATTCCCCTGTAGGTTACTTGTATTCAAAATGGAGTTATTTTTCAAAATGCGGGGTATCGCACACATTTTGTCTATTGCTCTATATCAGACTATTCAATCTTCTCGAGGAAATTAAAATGTTAATACAGGCTTCTTTCTGTGCAGCCTCGGTGGGAACGTGTCGTGCTTATCTTGGCACTCCTTGTTAGCGCTGCAGTGGTCTCAGCAAGCTAGGGCTGCAGCCCCCAGAGGGAAACAAGAGCAAGGCACGTAAAAGGTCATGGTGATTGCGGTGAAGGAAGGCCTTTAAAGCAGACCTCCACTGTAAAGTGTTGTGGACATTGGTATGCAAATCAAAATGTAAATCAGGCTGACAGGCCGCCCAGCCACACTGAAAGTTGCCAGGGGGGCTTCTTTCACACACTGGTCCTTTTTGCCCTTTGCGTGTCGCACAGCTGCTGCTCTACCACTGATGATACTAGCCTCCCGGGGAAGGACACAGGCTAAAGGCAATAGGGATTTTTAGCAGCTGTCACTTTTGCTATGGTGACTCTGAAGAGTATTTGATAATGGATCCTCTTTTAATCTTGCTTTTTTTTTTTTTTTAATCAAGCCCCAACTGGCCACTTTATGGGGAGATTCATGAAGGACAATTCATGTCCTTATGTTTAACGAGGTTACTGTGAGGAGGATAATTTGTGGCCCTTCGTATACTGAATCACACCTGCCTCTACCAGCTGGGGAGCAACTTTCCTTGAGAGCTACCTCTCTTCGCGGCTGCCTTGTGTTCTTCTTCAGCTTGTGAAATAGCAGCAATGGGTGTCCGTGGTTGAAGCTGCGGTGGGGAAGGTTTCTCGCCTGTGTTCTCCATAAAAAGTGAGCCAATTGTTGCTGGCAGGTGGCTGGAAAAAAACTGAGGCTGGCTGTTTGCTTGGAGCATTTTCAGACTTTGGTAGCAGGGTCTGGAAGAAGGCTGTGTGGGATGAGACAAGCTGAGTATGAAGTGGAGGAGGAGGGATATGCTGGAATAGCTCACATGCCATTAAGATACAGAGAGCTGAGTTGCCTAAGACAGGTAGACGTGTCCTCAGCATCTCGATGCAGATTCTGGGTGGGAAGTGGTTTAATATTGATTGCTGTTGCTTGGAAAAGATCTCTGTGCTCCTCTTTCTTTCTTTTTTTCTTACCTTTGTGGGTCTAATAAATTTTATTTCAACATATGACAAAAAGTCAGTAGGAAAAGCTTTAAAGCACATGTATGTAACCTGTGTTCTGCTTCAGTTCAGTAGGGCTATCACAACTGCTCACTTTCAAAAAGCTGCCTTCTTCTTTTGCTAATTCTCTTTACTGCTCTTTCTTGCTTGCTCTGAATGACTGAGCCACGTTTAATACCTCTAGTACGCTAACTCTTATCTCACCCTTCCTGCGCGAGATCTTTGTTGTCAGCTGTGGTGTTCTTAGAGGCTACAGGAGCTAAACATTTCTAACAAGGAATAGTTTGCCTTGGTGATAATGGCTGCTAACGTGCAAAAGCTCATTAAAATCAATTCAGACATGAACTCCCATGCTGAGTTAATGGCATATGAAAATCACACTGGGCCTATAATTTAAATACCTTTTTTAAAAAATAAATTGTACCATTATATCATTGTGGAAAAAATTTAAGGCTGGGATACAGGTACATTATAAATGCCAGTAACAATCTAAACTTTGAGTAGTCTTGTATTCCCAGGTCCCTGTTACAGTTTAAATTAATAAAACAGTATTGTTTACCTTCATTTACTGCCCTAGAGTAAATACAGTAAATAATTAACGGTAAATAACAATTAAAACATCTAAGACAACTCACTCTATCAAGCCTGTGGCTTTTTCCCTGGCATATGTTATAGAAAAGAGACCTTTGTTTTAATAGGCTTTCTTCACTTGACTTTTGCTGTATTTCCACTCCATACTCAACTTCCTGAACGCTACTTGTTTCAAGCATGTCACCTTAGGAGGGGAGTAATGATAGTAGCAAATTATGCCTTGAACTGTCACAAGCCTCCATCCAACAAAATATCAGACACTGAAATCTCAACAATAGGGAATAGGACAACAAGTAACAACCTTGGGATTGGGAAATAAAGAGCACATATCCAATGAGCCTACATGGTGAAATAAAGCGGGGTAGTGTTGTTTTATGGGGAGGGTGTGGAAGGCTTTGGAAAACAGGGAAAGCTGTTAGTCTGAGGAAAGGACAGGACAGGCGGTGCATATCCATTTTTAAAAGTGATGACATTTCTCTGAATGTTTGAGACAAGCTGGTTAGAGAGGCTGTCAGAGGGGTGAGGCACATGAATGGAGTTGGACCTGGGCAGTAGGTTGGTCTGATGGACCTATACAGATGAGTCAGGGCAGCTCAGGCTAAGGAGAAGGCTAGGGCCAAGAAGTGGGTTGAATGGCTCTGAGTTCATTGTGGGGGGGCCATGGAAGTAATGACCCAGTGTATACGAAGAGAGCCTTGGGATCCAGAAACCCCAGGGAAGTGTGTCTTGATTTGGATCGGACGGCATTTAGAAGAACTGGAGGCACTGGGAAATTTGCAAGGGACAGAATGAGCTGGCTCAGGGCTTTTGACTGGTCAGGAAAGGGGAAGAAAATACTGGGACACTTGGAGTTCAGGCAAAGAAGGGCTGCACAGCTGGTGGTGGCTTTTTTTTATCATCCTGGCACTTTGGTAGCCCATTCACACCTAAAGGGTTACCGTGAAGAAAAGATTATGAAAGGCATTCAGAGCACTGCAGCCCTGAAGTTAGCAAGTAAGAGTTATAGGGGCATCGAGCAAGACAGAATGCAATTGTAAGAATAACGAGAAGAATAATTTGATCTTGTAGCTTTCTGCCGCTCCTGAGCATTAGTCTCTTTATTCCCTGTAAAAACAATTTGGAAATGGCTCTTGCAACCTACCAGAATAGGACCCAAACAGTTACAAGACAATTTAGTTCAAGCTGTGAAGCTTAATTTATCCATCTGCCTGTGGATCCTCTGTGTGACAGGTGCTTATTGTGGTACTTCATCTTAATGGGCAGTGGAAACTTTCCATCTATTCCAAGACAGTATTTGTTAGTGGAGTGATAGACGTGAGAGGGCATGAGGGCCAGACATCTTCTATCATCCTGAGCTGTCACACACAACATCCCCGATAGCTGGCTTTCGCTTCATCCATATATTCCTCATCACCTTCCAGTTATCAAGAGATTATCATTACTTTGTCGCCTTGCCTCTGGCTGAGAAGCGAAGATGTGTCCCTTCCTCTGAAGTTGTTATCTGTGTTACTTAAGGCATTTGCACGCTGCATTCAGAGCTGCTGCCTCCCTCTTTCCCTGTACATAGCACCAGGAAGAAGCACAACCATGCATCCTGCAAGGCCGAAATAAGCTCTCTGAAAATAAATGGAGACCTGAGATAACAGTCTATCATGAGATAGACCAGCCCTTTGGAGTCAAGGACAGGACATGGGGTGCCAGTGTTTTACCCCTTTAATTTCTGCTTCTAGGACCCCAGCATATTACGTATTCATTTAGGAGTGAACAAGCAGCAGTAAGTTTAACCAAGGAAGACAGGAAAAAATGGCAAGGGTTTTATTGCAGGTGAAAGTTAAAGTTGGTTTATGTGACATTCTTGAAGGCTCAGAGCAATGTGCAAGGCAATGGGGAGTTACTGTTATGCAGGTGGATGATGCCACTCCAATCAGATCAGGTCTGTTATTTCTGGTCTTGTGTGGATTAGTGGAAATTAATTTTCACATTGACCTGCTTCAGGCCAGGAACACTCCATTCGGTCCTAGGGAATTCAGTTAATTGCCATAACAATATTTTTGTGCGTTTCTGTAAGTGATATTAACCCATTTTACAGCATGTGGGTCACAGAAGCCTAATGAGACTTCCAAACCACAAATTAAAGACTGTCAGTTCCATGCTTTCCCAGAAGGCTTGGATGGCTGTGTCATGTGTAGAGCCCTCCTCGTTTCATGCTGTGCTTTTCTGATCGTTCCTCCTCTTCACTTTGCTCATTATGTTCTGGTTTGATTCATATATTCTGGATGTTAATAAGTTTGTCACATCATATGCTGTCATGGTTACTAGGCTGGCATTATCTGTCGGAGGGCACCTGCTATAAATCTCAGGTCTCTTCCTGCATTGTGACTCAGTCACAGCCCTTCTCTCCCCCCCCGCAATCCCCACCTCCAATGTTGTAGCCCTATGTGACTGTCATTTGGAGGGTTTAAGATGTTCTTTGATATCCAAAAAGTTTCTTGAAGCATTGATGAGTTTTGGCCCCCTATATCAAACCAACTTTGAAGGCTTTCTGGGGATTCTGGTATTAGCTAGGATCGATTAAAACTAATAGGTCTGGCAGTGTCCTTTATCACTCTTAAGAGGAAGCTAGAGTGTACCATTTTCCTCTTTCCAGCCTGGACTTTTGCGAATGGTTCCCTGCTGAGAAGCATTTAATTAAAGATAGTCCTGTAGGAATAACTCTGCCAAGACCTGGCAAATAAACAGAATTAACAAAGTATGAAAGCGTGCCCCCGCATTTGTCATAGGCCCTACAAAAGAAAAGCCACTGTAGAAGGGGCTTGCAAAACAGAGCTAGGTGAAACCAAACACAGGGCAGATGTAGGAATTAGGATGACAGGAGAACCAAACTACACCACAGATTCTCACGCAGGAAGCAGATTTATAGATCTGCTGTTTAGGAGACCCCAAACCCTTGTGAATCTACTGCCATGCATGTCATGGGCCAGGTAAGATGAAGTTTCTGTGGTGCCTTTTCATAATTTTTCTGATGGTACTCCCTCTCCCTGCAAGTAGACCAGAGCCCAGCTGATGTTAGTGCTCTGACCTACCCATAAGATTCACCTCCCCATGGACCTCATCAGTCTCTGCTGGACCTTCCCATCCTTGCCAGCCATCCAATAGTGAATTCTTCAATTCCTTATGCATGTTCCTTTACAGCTAGACCCCAAATATAGTATCCCACAGTGGGTTTTATAACAAATGCAGATTAAAGAGATGGTCTGTCATGAAAACTGTTTGGCTTAGAGGGACTAGAATAAGGACCCAATCCTGTAACTGTTCATTCTGCCGTTCTCCCATTGACTTCTGGACCTTTTGTGGGCAGGTCAAATTAAGTCTTGCGTGGAAAGCCACAGTTAAATCCTACAGAGTTTAGGAACAGAGAAATTGTTAGTCAGACACATCCCAAAACTTGCAGATAACACAATGATTTTGTCCCCATAGGATCTCAGATCAGAGTATAATGTCAAAAGATAGAGAGAGCTTCATCTAGAGTATATGGTTTCATCCACTTAGTTTTCATGATTGTTAATGAGGTGGCTAAGCCAGTGCACAAATTAAGTATAGTCTGAAAGGTTATTGGGCTAATAAAACAGGCTCAGAAGCTTTCTGGTTTTCTTGTTAGGCTGGTGTAAGTCAGCTGTGGAGTGGAGTTGAGACAGTTACACTGGCTCTGTGAAAGAAATCAGGTGCCTTTTATCTCCAAACTTTTTCATGCATGTTTTCCCTTAAAAATAGCAAAGTACAATAATAAACTGCCATGCAGTGAAAACAAAGCATCCTCTTACCCCAGAGGATGAAGTGTTGGTCCTCAGGGAAAGGTTGTGAGATTGTCAGTCTTGTACTATGATACTTGTCAAAACCCTGACAGTATAAATTAAGTCTGTGCATCAGGTGGGAAGCTGTCAGCAATTCCATCTTCTCTAAATCTTTAAATCCTGTCAGTTATGCAGTTCACCTGCACTGCAGGCATATCCCAGATGTCAACAGCTTAGCATTCAGTTCTTCCTGGATTTTTTTTCCCTTGAGTTACACACCTTGCACATTCAAATCTCCTGTCGAAACCAATAGATTTTGGGTGCGGGAAAACTGCAGGCAGGATCCCTAAATAAGTTTAGTTTTGGTAAACATGCTCATTCTCAAAGAATTGGTGCATATTTTCAAAGCATGTTTGCCTATCCAGATGTAGTTATGTAGAAAGACTATGAAATGATACAGGTGATGTAGAAAACCGTAGGAGAGGCAGGATGGCTAATGGGAGTGAGTGTATGACAATGGAAATGATCACCGCTGTTATCAAATGCAGTCAAGTAAAAGGGACTGGATTGCTCCATCCCAGAGTAGTGAAAACTGACACATGAACCTGCGGATCCCGTAGCAGGGTCTTAATAAATCTATCAAATCAGAAGTAATACTTGATAACTCTGGAATAATACCACTATTTATTAAGAGGGGCTGGGGGTCCAGGGGTGGGGAAGGGAACGTGATCATGGCAACTACAGACCCATGCATCTGACCTTACTAAGAGGGGAGGCTTAGAATAAATTTTGGCAGAAAGGATCATTAAAGACATGGAAGTAAATAGACGATGGGATAAAATGCAACCTGGTTTGTCAAAATTAGATTGTTCCAGATTAATCTGATATCTGTCTCTGACAAAAGGTAAGGAAATGCATACATTTTAATATATCTGGATTATGCCTGATACTGTTCCAACTACTGGTTGCAGTTGAGAAAATGGGAACTAGTACAACAATTGTCAAATGAGTAGAGAACTGCCTAAAGGAGATGCAACCAATTACACTAAACATGGAGCAGTCAAACGAGAAAAAGTAATATTGGAGATCCTCAACAATCAGTTCTTGGACTGATCTTATCTAATAGCTTCATTAATGACCTTGGCACAAGAAGTAGGACTCTGCTAATGAAATGTGTTGATGACCTGAAGTTGGAAGGCATTGGCAATACAGAGGACAGGAGTATTGTACCAGAAGTATTGGCTGACTTTGAGGACTGTTATAATGGAAATGGAGTAAAATCAATTGGACAAGGTTTAAGGTCATATTAGGGATGGCTAACAAGAATCGTAAACAAGGTTTCATCTGTTGGAAATGAGGTAGATCAAAAAGATCTGGATAGATTGCTCTATCATAGGATGTCTGTATGAATGAGAGGTGGCTGTGGAAAATGCAAGCACAGTCCTAGCCTATAGCAAGATGCATTTCTAGCAGATATGAGGAAGAAATAATGCCATTGAACAAGGCATTGATGAGACCTCAGTGAGAATACTGTGTGCAGCTCTGGTCACACATGTTCAAGAGAGATGAATTAAAGCAGTTGCAGAGAGTCTAGCCTTATAAGAGGAGATTAAAAGAGCTAGTTTGTTTAAACAAGCAAAGGAAATGTTAGAGGCTATGTTTACCATCCATAACTATTTTTCTCTCTAAACACCAGGGGCCACATCCAGACAAGTGCGCAAGTGCAGTTTGCAGTGCCGCAAACTGCACATGGCACACATGCAAGTGTTTGCCACACTGCAAATGTGATACTGGGAACTCCCAGTATCAAAAAAAAACTTCCACCAAAAAAAGTAGCATGGCATATGCTCCAGAGCAACTGGAGGCTGGGTCCTCCAGGGAGACGCTCTGGCTGCTGGCTGCAAATCCCATGTGCAGGGGCATGCATAGCAGCAAAAAGCAGTGGCACAGATTTGTGTGTCTGCTATTTGTGTCACAGCAAATGCATGCCCCTGCATGTGGGGAAGCACCCAGGGTGTTAGTCTGTACATGTGGGAACGTCTGTTCCCTGGGGGCAACTAGCAATGAAACATATTCGTGCCACCACAAGTTGTGCCACCACAAGGGGTAGGGGAGGCCGGATCCAGTACCTGGGCTGGTCCCAGCAGCTTTACCTAGGGTCCTGAGGTGCCAACAGCAGCAGTGATCTGGGCATATGGCGCCTGGCCAGCAGCCAGAGTGTGACTTTGCCTGGCCAGGCTCCAGTTTCGGTGGTGCACATTGCAGCCAGGTGCGCTGCACCACTTTTTTCTGGCGCAGGTATTTTTGATACCGGAATCTCATGGTGTCAGAAAACCTGCCCAGGCTGGAAACCCATGCGTGCTCATCTGGTCATGCCCAGGGAAGCCAAAGAACAAATGGATTTAAACCAGCCACAAATTCTTTTAGATAAAAAAATTAAATGTTCAGACAATCAGAAGAGTAAAGTTCTGAAACAGCTTCCCAATGGGAGAAATGGGGACAGAAACTAAGAGCCTTTAAAATGGAGTTTGATCAGTGTATGAATGGGATTATGCGGTGCAGTTGCCTATGAAAACAGGGACTCATTTCAATGAGCCAAGAATCCCTTTCTGATCCTTTGGTCTTAAAGGTGAGTCTTTATCCAGTGGTGCCATAAAAAGTGAGAACAGAATGCAAGTGGCTCATAAACATTATGAATCAACCAAAAATAATTTCTTTGGTTTAGATTAATGGTTATTATCATTCTCATTTTACACAATCCCAAATTCAGGTTAGTAATCACTGTGAAGCTGTAGCCTTTAATATTTGGCCAACTGCATTACACAGCCATAGAAGATATAGAGTATTCTGTATAGTAGGTTTAGGTAAGTACAAGGGAATGTGGTGTCTCTTGACATAACTGTATGCATTTATTTTAGTCAAATTTGCCAAATTTGTAACATCCCTAAATTCAGTCTCTGTAAGACTTGAGTGAGTCATGGAGATCCCTGGTACACAGGAAGCCAAAGCAGAATGACACAAGGCTGTGGCTGCCTTCAATACTGGACATAAGGCCTTTTTGTTCTGGTCAGGATATATGTGGGACCATTTTTACCTCTTACTTCTTCATTTTTACATATTCTTTTTGTTGGGGGGCATTTTGGACTTTTGCTGAGACTGGCTGGTTTTATTAGGAGTGCTGGGCCCAGGATTTGTTCAAACCTTGCTTACTGTTTTGTAATTCATTACAAGATGTGCCTGCTAAAATATCTACACATGATAGAGAATCCCAGGGCATGTCTACACTGCATTGGACCAAGCTGGGGTGAGGTAGGGGTGGGGAAAGCTGCTGTGGAAATACGTCCCTCCCACCTGCTCCATTCCCCACATACTACATGCTGTAGAAATGTCATATCACCCTGGTTAGAGGGGCGTCTCCAGATTACACCCAAGGCAGAAGGGCTGGGAGTGTCATTGGCTGCACATGGCAAAAAATGGCTCCAAGACTTTTTTTTTTTGGTATCTGGGGGAGCTCCAGAGCTGCAGAAACTGGGCTGTGTATGGAGCTGCTGTAGTGGGCAGGTCCTCTTCATTGCCCAGTCCCCCCAGGTGTTGCTTGCCAGGTAGCAATCAGGTGCAGGGGAAGGGAACCCATTCATTGCCACTTCTGTGTCTAGTCAAATCTGGCGCTTGGCTGCAGTGGGTCAGAAGCAGCTCTGGAGCAACAGCGGGTGTGGGGAGAAGGGGAGGGAATGTGCTGCTGAGCATGGAGGGGAAAGGGAGGAAGAGTCTTAGCTGTTTGAGGAACATTAAAAAAAAAGTCCCCAGGTGCTGCTCCCATGGTGCAATCTGCCTGCCCTGGTGCATGGGAGGGAGTCTAGGAGCTGAGGTGCAACCACCCCTGCAGTACAAGTCACTCCTTCTGCACCTTCTTTTCCAAAATCCTGGATACACCCACAGCAGGCCATGTTTTCACAGAGACTTGCTAGCATAGTCTGACATAGTATACATGTTCCCTTAGCTGCATAGAGCAAACGGAAAAAGGAAAGAGCTTTTTACTAAGCAAGTCTAGTTGCAAAGTCGGGGAGAAAGCTATTCATTTATTGAGCTGTTCAATGTAAGCAAGATGCTGTTAGCAAAATAGTTCAGCCTAGCTAGATACAACCATGTTTATTTGCATTATAGTTTTGCAAAGCTCTGTGCAAACTTCTAATGTACCTTTTGATCTCTCTACTTCTATTAGCCTGCAAGGCTCTCCCATTATGTGTATAATTATATCAGGTAGCATTGGTAGATCTTGCTGCTATTTCATTTTCTGCTTTAGCTGAGTCTTCTTAAAGAGATTTAAATTTTTACTGCAGGCTCCAGCTTTCATGTTGGTTTACAGAATTAATGGAATCGTGTCCAGTTCCCATCCCCCTCTCTTTTTTTGAAGGAATTTTTTTTGTCCTGGATCTCTTGCAAGAGCTCCATTTTAAACTTGTGCACACTCTGAGCCTACCAGATTTTCACACGGTACAAATGAAAAGCTGGCATGAGGTGGGGGCCAGTTCTCTTGATTTGGCACTGTTTTTCTCCAGTTCTTTGCTGGTTTGTAACATTTTTTGTAAAGAATATTTCTTAGAAAACAACACCGCGGTGTTCATAGAATCATAAATGTGGAAGGAATCTCAGTGGCCATCTTATCTGCACATCCTGCACTGCTCCTACACCATTGCAAAGGGATGCCTATCCAACCTCTTCCTGAAAACTTTCACCTTAGGAGACTCCACAGTTTTCCTACCCGTTTATAAAGAAGTCCATTGAGGATTCCTGTGCAGTTATTAATAATTTCCATTGCCTTTCTCCAGTCATCCTTTCTTTGGGATAGTTCACAGAATTAGATATGCGTTTTACATTGGTATTGGGTGTGGACAGGCTAAAAAGTCCATTTGACTCTTGCCTGAACTTATTCGATATATGAGCACAAGGAGAAAAGTAGTTTCCTGTACATTCGAATGGTGACACTGGGAGCGTCTACACGTTCATTAATGCTCGGTGCCTACTACGCATTAAATTTAGTACTTGTATAATGTGCAGTAAACTGCCATTCTGAACTTTAGTGTGATCGCACACTTTTTGTGTGTAGCTTAATGCGCGGGAGACTAATACTACTAATACATATGCATTAGTATATGAGCATGGTTTTTGCCATGCGGGCTAATGTGCGGTAGAATTAGCCTACTTCACTTTAAGTGTCTCGTGTAGATGCACCCACTGTTGATGAACTCATCACATTACTTTGGATATCTCCAAAGCTGCCAACCTCCACATTTTCTGCTGATGCCAGCGCTCAGTTTCTGGAGCTATAGCAAAGCTAATGCCACTTCATCATTAATCTATATTACAGGCTCAGCTCCCCAAGAAACAGAATTACTTGGTCTTGGAAAAGACCAATATAGAGATAAAATTATCATAAATAATAGTTGTCCTGTGGCAGTGGTTTTGGACAGGGAGTTCCAAGCAGCACATAAATTGGCTAAGAAGAAGATTCTCTACCAGTACCCTGAACAAAACAGGGGCATAAAGTAGCATGCATATTTATTGAAGAAGCTTATTCACACTGAAAAAAGGTCAGCTGGGGCCTAAAACACTGGAGGGATTTTTAAACCATCCTGCCCTGTGTGAAACTATAACCCTTATAAAGCTATCAAGGTTAATGAGGTATGTGCTGCTCTGCTGAGTAAATGCTGGCTGGGCAAGTCAGCCGCCCAGGGAGGGGAAGTACACGTGCCCAATTTTTTTCGTATTTCAAACTGTGTTCCTGCGAGACACCATATGTGCCTTGTGTTTCATGCCCGACTCCTCCTTTCAGTACTTGCCTTGACTCCTGTTGGGCATGTGTACCTGGCAGACGGTCTGAGACAAATGCTTAACAGGAACCCTGGATGGCCTCCACAAGGAGTTGTGTTTTGTTTTAATGTGCACAAGTCCAAGTGAAGACTGCTAAAATATCCAAGAATAGAAGAAAATCTGGTGAGGGGAGAATAGTTCCTAATACCTCTTTTCAGGTTCTCATCCGTGGCTCCTAAGTCAGTTCAAGAAACAGGCGGGATTTGGAGGACATTCCTACCTATTCAGGTACAGGGTCAGCCACAGTTGGGAAGGATAGGGGATAGGCTGAACAATACCTCAAAGGAACTTAAAGACCTTAGTACTGATGACTTGATTTATTTTAGTGCGTGTCTTTATCCAGTGCAGAGTTTCTATCCTGTACCGTATCTTCCCAAAACCACTTCAGATTTGATTGATATTCATTGAAACTATGAATAGGACACAGTGTTAGTTTCCTGAATATATTTTGAGAGAAACATATTTTCAGGTGTATTTATATTCACAGCCAACCTGATATGAAGCCTCAATCTCCTGAAGTGACAGATGGAGGAAGTATTACCTTCAGTAACAAAGAAAATGAAATTAAAGTTGGCAGTGACATTTGGGCACTGAGGCCCAGCTTTAGAGCAAATACACTAGGGTGGAAGTTTAATTATAAGACAGGGAAAGCTATAAATATCTGTATGAGGATAAAGCAAGACAGTAGTTTTAAGGAGGAGAATGTGTTAAAAAGCCAAGACACCAACGGATTTAGCTGGCTGAAGTTTCAAAGGAAGACAAAGCAGAGAGCTCTCGAAATGTTTCACAGCTTTGGAAAGGGGAGAATTATTGTCTCACGGTACCTGAAACGTGTAGGTCTTCACAGCACTAATGGATACATATATTCAAAATCTGAAGAGCTAATAACATGTAGAGGCATCTTCCCTCCAGCAATATCAAGATCAGTGTTTTTCATTTCCTTTGCTTCTGGAAACCTGGGGAATCTCAGTAAAAAAGAGAGTCATGTGAGCAATAAAAAGTAGCAGCATAAATTTGGACAATATATTTTGTATAGTGCCTTATACAATAGAGCTCCAGTCTTGACTGAGGCCCTTAGATGATACTGTAATACAAATACCATAAATAATAAGTTGCCTTAGTAGATGTAAACATTATTCTGTTGGAAGCACTAGAAGTTGCTAATGTATAGACTTTGGATTTAGATGCTGTGAAGTCTGATCAACGTTTCAGGATGATCTGGAATAGAGGGGTTGCCCTTCTCGATCAGACCTGAAATTCATCTTTTACAAAGGTCTGTTTGGTTTAGTTTGGTTTGTTTCCACCACCAGATATTGCAGGAAAGTGTAAGAACCCAACAGTGGGAAAATGTGGGATTATTTCCCCCATTGTAAATGTTTTGTATTTGAGCTAGCAGGCTTATTAGAGAATTCATTCATCAAAGATTAACGATCAGTGAAGATCTTTACAATTCAATATATATTTTACAACCTCAGAGAATAGAAAGTTTTTGCATCTCAAAAGATATAATAAATATGTTCTTGGCAAACATTTTGCTCAGGGCATAGTGTTGAATAAGAAAGCTTAGTGTATAAGTGATGTATGTATACCAAATGGCTTGGGCAGACAAATACATAATCCTGGGGTTTTATACCAATATAAATTACATCGTGATCAGGAATGATCGGATGTGTAGCTACCCTGGTGTTGCTCACGCAGGAAGCACTACACAACTTGGTAGTGGGGGATCAGGTAAATGCTTTGATTTGCATCTGCTTGCCTTTAGCAAAACGTTTTCCAGGATATATGTGGCCAATACCTAAATCACTGTAACTTACTCTGATAGCTTTGCCTCTACTTCTTTTAGGGGGTATTTCTTCATCGGATTACATAGAATTTAGGGGTTTGCATCATCTTTCTACTACATTATCACACCAGTCTAATGCTTATTACAATTTATGCTTTGCCCAGGCCCAAAGGAAAGTGTTAACTTGTCTCATCTCATTTTATAAAGGTCTCTGTTATTGTTTAGTTGTATTATAATGAAGATGATATATAGTGTAAATACACAGATTTCTGGGAGAAAGCAAGAAGGAGCATGACTCTATAGCTCAGTGCTAAGAGCATTCCTCTTGTGTGAGTAAAGCGTCCTGACTTCTGCTCTCTGCAGCCGGGACTGTTTATGCATTTTATATTAAACAGCCATTGGTTAAAATACAGAAGTAACCCTGGCAGCAGGGACCAAAGCCAGGACTTTCTTTCCCCAGCAGCATGTCCTCCTTGCTGCACTACAGTCACACCGCCTTATATTAGTTCTTCTTTTGACATCATGAAGCTTGCGCTCTTGAGGGGCCAAACTGCAGGAGGAAGCCTGCAGGAGTGCCCCTTCATCTATTGTATAATTTGGTACTTAGAGCATTCTCCTGAGAGGTGGGAGATGTGAGTTTGTGTCTCTTCAGGCTGAGGAGGTCTGAGAGCCCAGTTCTCCCACTTCCTGGGCAAGTAAGCATGGGCTATTGAGTCAAAGGTGGGCACCAACCCCACCACATGTAGTGCATAAGGCGCTCTGTGTTAAAAAGAACTCCTGTTACTGTGAGTTGGACATCCCGGACATGCTGGTCCCCATCGGCACCTCCCCTCTAGGCAGTCTAGCTTCCAAGATGACAATGGCACTTAAGCTGTGGGGAGAGTCAGATGCCCCCATGTGCCTATCATTTCTTCTTGACTGGTTGTAGGTGTCTTCCTGCTCTGCCCCAAGGACTGTGTCTTGATGTTGGTAGGTGCCTACATCTTCCTGTTCACCTGCTCACAGGTGCCTAATCCTGTTGATTTGGATCACTCTTCTGGGGCCAGGTTCCTACATTTTAAGTGTTGTGATGCATATGGAGGTGCCTACATGGTCCATTTGGATCTGGCCCTAAGTGACTTATCTGGACCCTGGCCTCCAGAGTCCCAGGGAGTATGGTAACCACTAGAGTAGCCTTCCCAAGGGGGCAAGGAAAGCGGGGTAGTAAGGGGTGGACAGAAGACTCTGGAAGGGAGGAGAGCTTCTTTACACTTATTAGAAGTAACAGCATTCATTAAAAAAAAAAATCTCATCTCAGTATATAGCTGACTCAACAATAACGCAACAGTAACTCAACAATATATAGAATAAGTCAACCTGTTCAGCAAACATACCTGCAAAGAGCAAGGGGAGAAAATGGGAGAACTAAATAATAGTAATTCATTATTATTATACTAGTGCAGTGCTTTTTGCCCTCTCAGTGGTCAACAGCATTCAGATCAACCCTTGACTCTTTCATAGATTCATAGATGTTAGGGTCAGAAGGGACCTCAGTAGGTCATCAAGACCGACCCCCTGCCCTGAGCAGGAAAGACTCATGAAGTATCTCATTTGCATCCTCAGAAAACATGTTGGGAGACACCTTCAGCTGGTATCATCTGCCTAGCTCCATAAAAGCTGTGGCAGACTGACACTGGAGAAGGATTTCCATTAGTAGCTACCTCTTTATTACACCAGCTTGTTTTGATCTGAACCGATGGCATTGCCTAATGCTTTGAGTGCCTTTTTTCAACCAGTACATTTTAATGGTTGAGAAGTGGACTGTTGGGATTTTACACAGGTTTTTTCCCTCTTTTTTTGGAGCCCAAAAAATACATAAGCCTTCCCCACTATCCACCCACTTACCTGTGCTATTAGCAATCTCTTCCTCACCATTCATGGAGGTGAGTTGCAGATACAATATTTCAAAAGTGTAATAGCAGCACTTATGAAAGTGTTTATCATGTAGAAGCAACCCATGATGATCCTGTATTATGTTGGAGAGCGAATTTTGATACCTGCTGATGGAAAGAATTAGGATCTCTCTAATGATGTCAACACTACATAAATTCAAACTAATATAGACTGGGTCTGCCAGCATTCATGCGTTTCAGTGGTGTCATTTTCACTGATGTATTATGTGTCAGTATTTCCATCATAATCTAATTTCAGGAGTTGATTTTTAGATTTTTTTTCCCCTTATGACTATATTTGGTCTACTCTGCAATCTGTCACATAAGATGAAGGGTGAAAATTATTATGTTTTAATTGTATGAAAACTCTATAACTCTCTCCTGTTTGCAGGGCTTCATAATACTGGCTTGTTTGTTAACAGGTGTTACTCTCTAAATTTATACCTATACAACAGCTTCAGTATTTCAAATTAAACTTTTCCTGCCTTTATTCTGTATAATGGACTCCAGCTGGAAATCCAATAGATGACCTGGAACACAGTTTTCAGATACGGATGCTTTGAGGTGGCCATTGTTAGACTCCTCATTGTATTCAGCCTAGTTTTGAAAAGCTTGCAGAACATCCAAAATGGTGGGCCAGAGAGTTTGGCTTTATGCAGTGGGGGCCACCTTTTTTGGCCAGTGT
Source organism: Alligator sinensis (assembly GCF_000455745.1). Lineage (NCBI taxonomy): Eukaryota > Metazoa > Chordata > Crocodylia > Alligatoridae > Alligator > Alligator sinensis. The sequence continues at coordinate 288,414 of NW_005842560.1, read as the reverse complement.
GCCGCAAGCCCCACACTCTCCCCAAGTGCTACTCTGATCCCCTTCTTGTTCTGTATTTTGTGCTTTCCCCTATCTGCTGCTGTTCTTCCTGCTGCCTCTCCCATCTACCATCACAGAGGCTGCATGTGCCACATGCTCGCCCCGCTGGTCGGGTGATTCAAGGTGCTCTTTGTATTTATTGACATAAGAGAATGCACAATACATGGGGCAAACCTGAAAATATCTATCACCCATGTGTTAGGGACAGTGACAGCAAAATCATCAACACTGGAAAGTCAGTGCTTACAAAACTAAATAGAAGATTTGGGGGTTGAGTACTCTTGTTGGTTGGCCTGTGCCAGATTACTTGAGCCAAGATCCATAAGGGAAAGCCCTTTGCTGAGTATCACCACTTCTGACTTTGAGGCACCTACAATTTTTACCTTTCAAAGTGAAATTTGTAAACTTGAGCTAGCTGTGTAAGATCCCTGGACAACACGTAGACTTCACAACTGCTGGGACAATGAGCCGGGAAAGGAGGAAACCTTAAGGTAGCCAGTAAGAAACCCCAAATAGAAGCTTGTTACTGAACTTGCACCTTTCCTGGATATGGGACATGAACCCATGACACTCTTACACTGGTGTTATCAAATTTTACACTGCAATATAAAAGGGGCATAATACCATCAGAGTAAGTTACATGAGCCCAATGTAGAATTGCCTTGAGGAAAAGTCAGGGGTAGCACTACATTAGTCTAAATTATACCATATGTCACAGTATGTGTGCTTTGTAATGGCAGCTTATCCCAGGATAGCAGTTTGCTCAAGGCAAGTGGGCTATTATATGTGCTCCTTCCAATGGCTAGCCATCTACTGTGAGCAACTACCTGGGATAAGCTACGCATCCATCTGCTTCAGATCCTGGTGCAATTTATATCAGCATACAAAACAGCTATAAGGTAAACTGGCCTAGATTCTTGTAGGCACCACCCTGAAGTTATTATAGCAGGAGAACTTTAGTCACCAGATATCACTGTGCAGATACTCCAAACTAGCTCTGAATGCATCAGGTCCACAACTAAGAGCTGTGTGTAGGCTAGGATAATAAGGCTTGCTGCCACACTGTGCTGAGGCAGCTACGTTGCTTCTAGTTCTTGAGTGGAGATGTGCAGATTTAGCACACGTATCTTTCAATGGTATTCTCTTGCACCCATTTAGGTGTATCCTAAGGAGCTTTTCTGGTATCAATTTAAGCACCTAAGTGCTTAGGTTGGGGGTTCATGGATCACACTCAAGGATACAGGGGCCTAAATGCCACCAAGCTGCATTTTACACATCTATATGATTTTTGGATCTGGTCCTGAACATCCTTTTTTTCAATGTTTAAAATAAGGATAGCACTAAATCTTTTCAAGGGCTTGGCTTGAGGCTCACTTAGATAACCTCTGCACAGTGTTTTGAATATGTAAAGTTCTGGGTAAAGTCAAAGCAGTAAAACTCACATTTGAAAGCTAGCTGCTGCACATGTCCAAGGTTTCAGTGCTGGCTGGTCTGTTCAAGATTTCTCAAGTACCAGGGAATGAGGTAGGAGGAACAGAATCACTGCAGGACCTGAATACTTAGGTGAGCAAATCCTTTGTGGAGCAATGGACCACTGGAACCAATATCTGAGATGAAGAAGAAGGGTAGGATTTGGCCTCAGTTTGGATTGAGGTTTGCGGACAGTTTAGACTGCAGCTAAAACGATTCCTCAAAGAGACGTGCATCAACAGGAGTTGTCTCCTTTCTTATCAGCATGGTTGGTTACCAGTAGCAGCATTCCCAGATTCATAGGGAATACCTACACCATGGAAAGACCATGTGAGGGAGAGCCCCATGCCAGCTTTGTGCGGGCTGCCTGCCTACGCTCATGCCAGTTTATTGGCACACACCCAGTGCCACACTGAGGCAGTTGCATTACCTCCATTTTAGGACAGGTAATTAGCCATGTTAGGCAGAAGGCAGGGCATTTTGAGAGGGAGCATAGGCAAGACAGGCTTGGTGGCCTTTACTGAGGCACTCCCCAGGAGGATCCTGTCACAGTGTAGACCAGGGGTGACCAGCCTACAGCTCTGGAGCCACATGCAGCTCTTCAGAAGTTAATATGCATCTCCTTGAAACTTTGCACAAGCACACGGTGACCAGCTTCCAAATGGTCACCATATGCTTGTGCAAAGACTCAAGGAGACTTCTGAATAGCTGCATGAGTCTCTGGAGCTGTAGGTTGGCCACCCCTAGTGTAGACCTTTAGCTTGCAGGCCATATGTGGCCTGTGAAGCCATGGCATCTGACTGCGGGGCTCCCCATAGGTCAGAAAATATTGCAGCAGGGGAGCCTTGGCCATTAATACTTCCACCCTCCCCCACTGCCAAATTCCCAAGCCCTGCACAGTGGGTTGAAGCTAGGTCATGTCCCCTCTCATCCCCCCAGGCTCCCTTCCCCCCAAGTCACTGAACCGGGGCTGGGGCATGTCCCCTCCCTGTTGCATGACTGAATCAGTGTTGGGCCATTCCCCCTTCCCGCGTGGCCATGTTGGGACTGGGCCACACCCTCTTCTCCCTGTATGGCTGAATCAGGACCAGACCACCCCCCTTCTCCCCACTCAGCCATGTTGGGGCTGGGCCATGTCCCCTTCTTCCCATGCAGCTACATCAGACCCACTCCCTCTGGGCAGCTGGATGGGGCCACACCGCATCTGCCCCAGGAGCCAGATCAGGGCTACCAGTTGGATCTAACCTGCAGATGGACCGGGCATTGCCCATCCGGTCTGGGGAAAAACGTTGAGTGCCACTGATGTAGACACAGCCATAGGGCCAGAAGGAACCATAAAATCCCTTTGTGTGGCTTCCTGAATGCATAGCATGTCAGCCAGTTAACTCTGAACTGAAACCAGGGATGGGCTAAATGAATCCAGCAGTAAGAGGCACGCGCCCATTTTCACTGGGATGTTGGAAGATAAAAATCTGGCAAATTTCCAGCAATGACAAGATTTTGTTTTCCTCTTTTCTTAAGGAACATGAAGACAGTGAATCAGCCTTACATGGTTGTTTTTTTATCGGTTTGTCACAACTTTGACGTTTTAATTTTGTCGCCTCCCTTAAAATTGGCTGTTTGATTCATTGCTGGATTTGAACGAGGCACAATTTTTTTTTTTAGCTTTCAACATTGCCATCCTAAACTTGATATTAATGAGGACTGTGTTCTGCACGTGATGGTGGAGGTATGCAGAGGCAACTACTTGAGAGTACTGCTCCCGAATAATTCCATGCACAGATGAGCCCTAAGGAAAAGTGTGTGCCGTTGACATCCATAGTACTGCTGATGGGCATAGGGGTCAGAGCTAGTAGATCAGAATGCAGAATCATCTCTCCTCCTCTTCACATTTGTAATGTGCCCCTCACTCCAGCCGTCACACTCAAGAATCAATTGACACAATATTGCAGGCTTTTAGGACCACTAAAATTGAGCCAATTGCGTCATGTTTTTGGAAGGGCCTTTGCATTTGTACACTCAACACTGTGAGTCTAACGGTTTGTCAGGACAAATTTAGGCATTTGAGTGCTCAGGCGTCAAGAGAGTGTAGTAGGCAACTGTCAGTCTTCTAGATCATGGTGTATGTGTAAGAGGTCTAGTCACGTGTCTGATGAATCCACTTGTACAGATACCTAAGACCATCACATCAAGACCTTTGACACATGCCTAAGCAAGAGTATGGAGGAGCGGAGGCTGCCCAAAGCCTACCATCCCCTCTTTAGACCACTGAGACAGAATCCAAAGGCCAGTCCGAGTCCAGATGCTCAGTGCCTCGATGGTTGTAGCTTCTGCCAGAAAGCAACAGATAAGAACTGCTGCTGACTGCCTAATGCTTCAGCAAGGGTCCATTTCTGTCCCTTAGCCTTTCTCCAATCAAGGAGTACCCACAAGGCAGTGGGGGCAAGTTTTTGGGGGCATCCTATGCTCACCTTACTCTGGAGATTGCAACATTGTGGTATTTTATAGGAGCTACCCCGCCACAAGTAGCCCCACCACATTGCCACCAGGTTGTTTATGTTCATACCCCAAATGAACTCAGTAGAGTATATTGCCTAAATATATGATCCCATATATTCGATTTGTTTCAGAGGTATCTATGATTTTAATCCTATTTTATTTTCAATAAAAAAACACACGGCTGCTGAAATTCTCCTTTGCCATTGTATCAATGGTTTTCAATTCAGCGATAAAAAGTTTGATCTCCGGACATTCTAGTTCATGCTTTATGCAGCTTTCGATGCTACATGAAATCTCACAAGATCTTCCAGGCAGAAAAGTCATAAACAGATTCAGAATAAATTTGCAATCAGGTAAACAGTCGAAAGCACCAGAATTTGACAAAAAGTCACGCAAAGTTGAAACCCTACAGAAATTGACTCTGAAATCATGCTCTGACCATTCCACATCCATCTCGGTATCAACGGTGTTGGTGTGCCAACTGCAGATAATTTGACGCTGTGCTAGAGAGAGTCAGATTATTTTTGATCCTTGTTTCTCACTCTCCAGATTGGAGTCTATATCTGGGAGTTACTCCCACACCTCAGCTACAGCGTCTACATGGGACTGTGTTACTTATTAAAAAGGAAAGCTCTCCCTGCAGTTCCCCTGATGTAAAAGCTATTTCTTATCTCCAAAGCACCCAAGCATACTGAAATACACTTTGCAATGGAGTTTAACATCACCATTGGTGCATGTGGTGCCAGCTAACAATCCTTGAAGCTATATAGCTCTCCCTAATGCGCAGAAGAGATACAGAATAAGGAGTAGGTGTGCAGGTTTCTGTGTTTTTAACCGTGTTTTAAACGTGCTAGTCCTGAGCATCAGTCAGGTTTTTAGTGTAGCAAGGAGTGCATAACCAGTCATAGCAAGCATACGCAATAGAAGTAGTAATAACATGTTAAAGGAATATTTTCAGTTGAGCCTTGAAGAAAATAATATCATTTACTAATGTGTTTAGCGGACAAATTGGAATCATGCACAAATGCTCAAATCCTAGATTAGGACTCTGGCTGAAAAGTATCAGCAGGACTCAGGCGAGTTAGGAATCTATCTTGTTTTCAAAAGCAACACAGGCATTCAAGAGGCTAAGTCCTTTGGTTTTCAAAAAAGAGTTAGGCTTTCTTTTGAAAATAGGATTTAACTTCTTAAGTCATAGTGTGCCTTTGTAAATATTACTCAAGGAAAGAGGGACCAGTTAGACACGGACTGTTTATTTTAACAAGACCATAAACCTGGAATGTATCCTATATGGAAGAGGAGGATGTCTTTTCCCTTCTACTGACACATGCGTAATATTCACTGATGCTAGTGGGAGTTGTGAGTATAGGGGAAGAAAGTAGAACCTTATAAAACAGCAGTAGTTTTCCATTTGATTGGAAAGCAGCCATTGCCATCTACCAAATAAAGCAGCTATCAGGCATTTCAAGAGGACAGCAGGGGACAATGAGCACTCTAAGGAAATCTGAAAAGGGTTCCAAAAATTGGATGAAGTTGGAAAATAGTGGGGAAAAGCCACAAAAAAAAATCAATGAATACCATTAGACCTTGTGGTAGTTCTGTCTGGAGCATAGCCCAAATCTTAGCACTTGGAAAGATCAAATGTTACCAGCCTTTATGAAGAGTTAAAGGGTATTGAATAAAATCAACAAGTTGTTGCTACACAATCTACACATTCTGGGAGCAGAGCCAATATGAGCAGCAAGTGGTAAATCAAAAATAATGCCAAGTAATCTGCTAGAAGAAAATGGGATTCATGTGAGAAGAGGTTCTGCTCAGTTACGATCTGGACAGAACAGCACAGCCTGACTGACATAAGTGCTCAAGTTGCTTGCACACAAAAAAGGCAGTAGAATACACCGGTGGCTAGTAAATGGGTGAGAAAGACAAGCTTGTTTTAACTGAGAAACATGAGATCTGGAGGTAGAGGCTGAAAAAGTTTGGTCCATTGATCTGCATTCTGCTACTGCTTTGCTGCATGGTAAACGTTGACTAAAATGTGTGATGTAGGCATTCATTATAAATGGCCCAATTTTCAAACGTGCTGAGAACCTGGTGTCTGTAGAAGTTTGTAAACCCCCAGCGCCAGTGGCGATAGTCAGACCACATATTTAGGCACATAAATAAATATTTATTACTTGAGGCATCTCAGTTCACAAAATTTGGCCATGTATCTGTACAATGGGAATAATAGTAACTACATAATGAAGAGGTGCATTGCAAGGAAAAAGTTTGTGCAGCATATTCCTTCAAACATGCATCCATCCTGTTGAGAATCTGTCTTTGACAGAGACAGTAGTCTAAAAGGTAGGGTATTCCCTTTTCTATCACAGACTTCTGGCAAGGTCTTTGCCAAATCATGTTAGCTTCTTCGTGCCTCAGTTTCTCATTTGTAAAATGGGACTATAATATTTGGGAGTGCTGATGCAATGAAAGATGGTGAGAAGCTTGGATTCTTCAGGAAGGATTTTCAGATCATGTCTTTGATTCTTTAAGTTAATATGGATTCATCTTTAGCAATTCTAATGATGTCCTGGGCCAAGGCAACTAACATACCTATTTTTACGTTTGTCCTCAGAGTACGCTCGATTTGAGGCAAAAATCCATGACCTGCGTGAGCAGATGATGAACCACAGCATGAGTTCTGGGTCCGGCTCCCTGAGAACTAATCAGAAGCGGTCACTCTATGTCAGGTAGGTTTGGAGTGATTTTCCTGGTCATATATATCAACAGTTTTTCTACCATGTTGTTTTGGGAACTGAGGAATTTAACTGAAAGGTGTTTCCTGAAGTGAGCTTTTATGCTTATAAGCATATAATGCAGTGGTTTCAGTATGAATTCTTGATCAATGCATGTTACTAATCCTGTTTTTGGAGAGCCTTAGACTTCCATGTTCAGAAAGAATTGTGGTGATTTTTCAAGATGAAAATATCTTGCCATTTGATAGTCCACCCAAAACTGAAAAAAGTAGGGCGAGCATTTCTATTGACTTAATATTGAATGTATATATTGTGATAGCACCTAAAGGTCACAATTAGGCTGAATCTCAGTGCTCTAATCACTGACCAAATTGTATTAGTGGCAGCTCCTGTCACGAAGAGCTTATAATCTAAATGGGAAAGATGAAGCGGGTGGATGAAGCAAACAAGCCAGTCAGTGTGGGCTAATGTCACATGGGGAAATGCAAAAAAATAAGATGCATGCAATTCTTAGCCAGGTAGTAATACTGATTATTGGTCTATTTTTGCCATGGTAGTTCTAGCTTGGTAGCCATTGTCAACCAAAGGATTGATTGACTTGGCACTTGACAACATTTTTGCTGTTAACTAGTTCCTATTGGCACTGAAAGGTATACTGCTCTGAGTGAATAATATATCGGATTCAGTGTCTGATATTTCAATAGCACCCTTGCTTTTTAGGCTTTTCATTTTTAATTTATTTCCTCGCGCTCATAAAGTTAAAAAAAAAATCTTGCCAATCATGAAATAGAGGGAAGTAATTTGTCAATCTCCAGGAAGTGATAATTATTCATGGGGGAGCTAATTCAGGTGATACCATTGCAGAGATCCAATTAAGGCTAAATCCTACATTTTGTCATTATGCCCTCAGCATGAGGGGAAATGGTATCAGAAAGAATTGAAGGAGGGAAAAAAACACTCAAAGGTAAGCGCCTGGTGGTCTCTTTCAAGCTTGGCACTGCTGCAGAGAGATCAAGTCCTGAATGGGGATAGGGGCTGATCGACTCTCTTATTCCCTAAAAGCTGCTCTGTCATTCCATAAATACTAGTCCAGCTGCCCTTGTGACTCCACTCTGTCCTCTTGGAGTACTTCAAAGTTGTCAGGTTTTTGTCCACAGTACAATCAAATAACTCTTTCACCCTTGCAGGTCTTGGCCTATAGCACTCTGCACATAAGCTATGATTCTCCAACAAGGTTTGGTACCTGCAGGGCTTCCCTTTGGGAGTCTGTGAGTACCATTACCAGATCAGTTACTTCTTAAACCAAAATGCTGTTTAATCTTTACTGTTAGAATACAGCAGAATATTGGAACATGGAAGTGACTTTAAAAAAATAAATAGGCAAATCTATCTTACCAAAAGGATTGGCCTCACTTTGGAAGCTTAGGAAATGCTTACTT
>NW_005842560.1:274806-280198 GCF_000455745.1 Alligator sinensis | reverse complement strand
AGATATGGCAATTATGGTAATTGAATTGGGGGCTGCGGGGAGGTCATGATAGCAGCCTTCAAATATCTGAAGAGAGAGAATGGTTCCTCTTCCTTACTGAAGAGGGTACAATGTGAATTGCTGGCTTCAAACTGCAGTAATGTAGATTTAGATTAGTTATCACTAGGCACATCTACACATGAAAGTAACATGGCTAAATAAACTCTGTTGCAGTTTGCACCGGAGTTTATTGCTCCTGGGAGCAGCATTTGCACATGGGTCCGGGACCGCAGCTGCAAGTCCGGAGCTGCTCCCCCAGCCCGAGCTCAACATGCTGCAGGGGGGCTGGCTGGGGCAAGAGGGTGCTACAGTGTGGGGCCAGCCAGCAGACAGCCCCCATGCTGTAGCACCCTTGTGCCCCAGTCACCGTCTTCATGTACGTTGTGGCAGATTAAGTACCTCCGCCATAGGTTCGTAGTTGCATTGTCCAGTATTAACCTATGGTGGAGTTAATTAGTTTACTCCAGTCTAATAGCTCCACACGTGTAGATGGTGATACTTTACTGCAGGAGCTAATTAGGCAACTCCACAGTAAACATCTCATGTAGACGCACTCACTAAGATCTTCCTTACTGTTAAAACAGTGAAGCAGTGGAACAGATTACCCAGGGAAGCTGTGGATGCTCCTTCACTGGAGGTTTTTAAGAGGTTGGATAAGCAGTGGTCAGGGAAGATTGAGGAGTACAGTCCCCTCCTTCTTGCATGGGGTTGAACAGATGACCTCTGAGCTCTGTTCCAGCCCTATGATTCTGTGTTGGGGGAGAAGGGACACAGTCTACATGAACCCTCAGGGCCTTTGGGGAATATTAACCTCTGTCTTCTTATATAGCAGAAGTAGCATCCAAAGTCTCTGCTGTCATTATGGCTGGTTGCTTTGCTGGTTTGTTTGCAATTAGAAACAAAGAGTTCAACATTTTCTAAAATAAGGTTGCATTAAACCTAAGCTAGTTAATATCACACAGCAGGTATCATGGTGCCTGAGCAATAGTCTCGTCCTCGTCTAATGCCTTTCAGCCCCGTATCTATTTATCACTCTCAAACCACATGGCTAAATCTGTTCTTTTCTTGCAGAACGCAATAGCCTCAATTAAATCCTAGTTTTATAAACTCATGTAGTCAACACCACAGAGATAACTGTTCTCATCTTTGCTATTGGAGACAGGCTGCATTATCATATGTGATGTGGTGATGCCTGAAGAACCCAATCAGAGACCAGGGTTCCTTTGTCCTGGGCACTGTTAGTTCAAATAACATACAGTAATTATAAAGGTAGCCTATATCTATATCGGGTACTGTGGGGGGGAAAAAAAGAGCGACTTGGGAAATGTGCATGTTCTCTTAGAATCTAATTTACTGAGTACATTAAGGATAAAATCCCCTTATTGTCCAGGGACCTATATGAGAAATCTGTAGTTTGAAAGAATATTATAATAATGTTTACACAATTCAGGCCAACTGCATTACAGTGGGTTATTTTGGTAAGCATCTGTGTAGCATGTAAAAGGTCTAGCTCCTAATTATCCTAAAGAAGTGAACATAGCAAATCCCTGGCTGTGATAGAAAGCTAATGATGCCATTTTCTTCATTTTTTTTCTTGCTTGAAGATGTCATGGTTGTGCTGTTCTGCACTGAATAAGAAGCATATTTATTTTTTAGCTTGAAATGCTATAGCCATAGAGTTTAATTGGGATTAATATAATTGATTTAAGCACTATGCAAAAGAATCAAGTAGTTGCCTCATAGACAAAATATATTGGAAAAACTAGAATAGAGTAAAATAAATTTAAATAATAATTATTACAAATAAATCTAATTCATTCACTAGTGGCAGTTGGATGAAAGTAGGAGGTTGCAATGGGTGTCCATAGTGTCCTATGGACACTGGCGTTGGGAGTAGCGTTTATAAACTTTAAGGTGGAAGGAGTAGATCCACTCCCACAAGATCTTTTTGGATCCACTGGATGCCAGGGCCTCCACTCTCATTCTAAAGTATCCCTGACTATGTTGTTGCATTGCTCCGTAGGGCTGCTTTACCTGCTGCAGTCTCTTAATGTCTTCTTATGAGGGTGCCATAAAATAGCATTTCAAGCTATGGCTGAAAGTTTGTATGGTTTCTTTACATCCTCCTATTTGATTCCCAGCTCTGCTTCTACCCTCTATAAATTCCCCATCCTCCAAAGGCAGTGAACTGCTGTTTCTTGCCACCATCTAGCCTCCGCATTAAGCCATGAGTCACGTTAATATTGACCGTAGACAGTAACATTAAATGCAGCAAGAAGCAAAGACAGTATGAAGATCGGAGGTCAAAGGTGGTAGAAGTGCATTGCTCACAGCTGTAGACAAAGGACAGAGATGTTTACGTAAGGAATTGAGATTGCCTTCTGGATTTCTTTCTTTTATTTTTGTGGTTTACACCTCCTCCTCATCATCATCATTCTTTGTCCCTGGCCCTTCAAAGATAATGTTCCCTTTCAGCCATGTTTCTGATTATATTTGTTGTATTTCTCTGCATTCATTCATTTTTTCTGGTAACATGAAAACATCCATTGTTTCTTAAGAACTCACTTGTATTATTGAATCTTCAGGTAGCTCTAGGGTGGCCAGATGTCTCATTGCTGCCAGGTCCAAAAAAAAAGAAAAGTGCACGTGAAAGAACCTGTCTTCAGAGACTCATCTGTCTGATTTCTAGATGAAGAAGGCTTTGAATTCTTACTTAAAGCAGTCAAATAGAAATGAAGAAATGTCTCTAGCCAAACATTAGAGAGTCTGTGAAAGAGGGATGCCACACTCAGGGTTAAAACTCTGGAATGCATGATAGCTCCAGGTATACATGGAGATTCAGCATCTTGCCTCTTCAGTTCATTGGTTTTAAGCTGTTCAAGAGCAGTACTGACCCAAAATCATTGCATCCAAAAGCTATTCTCTGTCCTGTGTGGAGTGGCTTCTGGGTTTTGTATATGCAAACTGTCCACTTCATACCTCCGATACTGCATGAATTGCCAAGTGCAAACCCCTCTGTAAGCCTTGGAAATGAACCTCTATGTTAAGATTGGGACACATTAATTGTGAGATCAGTTGCACTCTTACTGCCGAAGCTGTACCAATTCTAAAAATGCTCTGTAGTAAAGACAAGGTTCCTTGGGTGAATTTGATATCTTTTATTAATAAAAGATATCAAATTCACCCAAGGAACCTTGTCTGCCTATGTCCTTAGACCAACACGGCTACAACCCAAACCCCTGTAGTAAAGAGTACTTCAGATCTCCTTTCCAGGCAGCACAATATTACCAAAAATATTTCAAAAAAGGAATGAGATTTCTTATTGCTTGTGTTATGTGGCATTTGATGCAAAGGATTGCCAAGGGTTTGGCAAATATTTGGGATATAAATGCAGTGCAGGTGTTAAAACAATTATATGTTTGTTAATTTATTTATTCAGCCATGGGAGGCAGAATCTGAATCTGTACCATTCACCGTGGTATCTTATCAGCTGTTTTTGCATGAATACAGATCAACGGAGCTTAAAGGAAGTCGGGATCTAGGAGCTTTCTGTTGTATACTCGGGTTTCCAGAACAATGAATCTTTCAGTGAGTGCTATAAGGCGATACATGCAATTTCCGAACACCTTAGAAAAAAGATGTGATGTCACTGCGGTACAAGCACCTGGGGAGACCAGTTTTTTAAAGTAGTTGTGGACATTCAGAGGGGAGGGGGCTACAGTGAGTTACAGTTGAAAAAGGTCAGCTGTCAAAACCTCGTGAGGTTTGCAAGCAGCCAGCAGCGCTGGTTTGAGCACAGAATGCCTGTCATTTCCACCAGTTTTCTTTCTGGTGCCTAAGTGCCCTCCTCCAATTGACCTTCAGTGTGTCCTGGATTAAAGCTTGAAGGGTTGAATCTCTTTATAGGTATGCAAACAGGATCATGACAACAATATTCGGAAGTTCCCTTAGATAGACAAGTTTTAACTGTGAAACCTGCACATGTTTGGAAAGAACAAAATATACAAGTCAAAATCAGCCTTGCAGGTCTGGAAGGACAAGCTTTCTGTTGCAAGGAAAAATTAGCAAAGATAACAGTTCTCTAGGCATTTTGGGGGGAAATTACTGAGCACGTTAGAAATGTAAAAATATAATACCATCAAACTCTTTCAAAGCTGTTGCAGGCCTTTATGTCCAGAGACATTACTAGAAGGCTCAACACTGCAGGCAAGTCTAATCCTTGCTAATTAGTAGGACAAGCCTTCAGACGTGTGAAGCAGATTCTACGCGCACACACATGCACGTATGCAACCCTTACACAATATGTAATGTCAGCCTGCACTGCCTATCCTGCTGCTGTTTCTATTTCAGTAATAAATCGCTATGTGGCTTTGAAATGCCACCTGTTTCACTTTAACCCTTTGCTTGGATCTTAGATCCATATCTCTCCCCTACCCTGCCTCCTTAGTGGCTTTCAAATTTATTTCATAGATACATAGATTCATAGATCCTAGGGTCAGAGGGGACCTCAACAGATCATCGAGTCCAACCTCCCACCTAGGCAGGAAAGAGCGCTGGGGTCAGATGACCCCAGCCAGATGCTTATCCAGCCACCTCTTAAAGACCCCCAAGGTAGGGGAGAGCACCACCTCCCTTGGAAACCCATGCCAAATTTTGGCCACTCTTACTGTGAAGAAGTTTTTCCTGATATCTATTCTAAATCTGCTCTCTGTCAGTTTGAGACCGTTGTTCCTTGTTATCCCAAGAGGCGCCCTGGTGAACAGAGCATCTCTGATCTCTTGCTGCGTCCCCCAGTGAATTTGTAGGCGGCCACAAGATCACCTCTCAGCCTTCTCTTGCGAAGGCTGAAGAGGTCCAGGTCCCTCAGTCTCTTCTCATAAGGCTTGTCCTGTAAGTCCCTAACCATATGAGTGGCCCTCCTCTGGACCCTCTCAAGTCTATCAACATCCTTCTTGAAGTATGGAGCCCAAAACTGGATGCAGTACTCCAACTGCAGTCTGACCAATATGCTGCATAGAGGGCAAGTATCACCTCCTTGGACCTATTGAGAGGTCAGTCTCACCTCCATCCTTGGCAAAGTCTTTGAAAAAATTATCAAGGCTCACATTTGTGAGAGCCCGGCAGGACAAGTTATGCTGAGGGGAAACCAGCACCGGTTCGTGGCAGGCAGATCGTGCCTGACCAATCTAGTTTCTTTTTATGACCAGGTTACGAAACGCCTGGACACAGGAGGAGGGGTGGATGTCGTATACTTAGACTTCAGGAAGGCCTTCGATACGGTATCCCACCCCATACTGGTGAACAAGTTAAGAGGCTGTGACGTGGATGACTACACAGTCTGGTGGGTGGCGAA
>NW_005842560.1:269085-272909 GCF_000455745.1 Alligator sinensis | reverse complement strand
CTGACTTGAACACATCCAGTCCATCCAAGTGACTCTTTACCAAGTCAGCATCGACAGTTGGTGGGCTGGGGTCCCTCTGATGCCCATCTAAGAACCCATTAGGAGACTTATCTTAAGCCCTGTTCAGGAACAGTGAGGCAAAAAACTCATTGAATAGCTTAGCCTTGTCCCCCCTGTCTGTCACTAATTGCTCCTACTTGTTCAGTAGGGGTCCTATACTGCCCTGCACCTTCCTTTTACTCCCTACAAAGGAGCCAGCCTCAGCTCTGTAGTTGCTTTGGCCTTTCTAACTGCCTCCCCGCAAGTGTGGGCCAACTAGTACTCCTCCTTGGTAGCTTCCCCCTGCTACCACCCAGAGGCTGGACTGATCCTGGCTCTGTGTCCCCTGGGAAACACAGGCTTAGTAGTCCTTGAGGGTATTCAACCCACTACAAGAACTTGGGGTGCTTCCCTCAGTCTGAAGCACAAATGGTGGTCTCCCTTAGTCTCCCCTAGCTGAACCAAGGGGACCCCAAGGTATAATCTAGACCCTCTCCCAATATGTCTCCCATGCTAGGTACAGAGGAGAACTTTATTGGTTACAAGGAGTAGGTTTTGAATAGGGTATAAGGTGGAGCAATATCAGAGAAATACCTTAGAGCAAACAGTGATATGGTAGCCTTTGATCTGCATCTGAGTTACTGCAAGCTATATATCTAGTTAGTTTTCCAGTAGCTTACTCATAAGTATCATCCAGAGGCAGTTGGAGATTCCTTCTGGAGGCAGGCACTTCATTGATCATGAGCTTCAAGAGAGAAAGCAAGTTTCAGATGGTCCAGCTTCTCTGAGAGTTCATATCGTGGCTGCTGCCCCCACCTCCTGGGCCGTCCTTCACTTATATAGCTCTTATGACCTCATTTCCCTGATCCAATGAACACCAGCAACTGTTGGCTGCCAGCCAACCAATTTGAAATGCATCACTGGTTGCCGGGTAGACTGGCAGGGTCTCTAGCCCCCTCCTAGTCATGATGACATTGCTTGGAACAATAAGGAGTTTAAGTCCTGACCCAAGTGTGAGGCCAGTCATGTAGGCAGAGGGAGCAGGTTTCCCCCTCCGTCGGGAATGTATCCAGCTCAGGTTACAACTCAGGGTTACCTGAAGCCAATGGGGCCAGCGGTGTCTGCTCTCTGTGATAAACACATTGTCTGCTTGGTCCCCCGCCTGATAGCAGAGTTTGGGGAGAGACAGATGGCATTCTGCCACATGCTATACACATGTGCAACATGTTTTTCAAGATTGGACAGCTTTGCAGTCCCACCATAAGGCCACACCCTAAATGACTTATCTTTCATGCTTTAAAGCTCAGTGGCTACGTTTAGACATTTGGTGAGTGAGTCCAATGACTAAACTTGACATCTAGCTATTACCATTATTTAATTTTGGTAGAGTAATCACCAGAGCTTTCACAGCCATGATTCCAGGCTGCAGTGACTTGTTAGAAACCATCCCAGCTCTATCTTCTGCTGAAATGCGAAGGACAGAAAGTGGGTTATTAATGTTTGGCTATTTACCTTTGTTTAATCTCAAGCAATTCAAAGTTCTAAATTATAGCACAGACTGAAAGAAGCCTGTCCAAAAGCATGTCTCCAATGACACAACAGAGAGCATTTGTAATTATAGCATTTTGCAAACACATTTAGAAACTGTCAGTTCTGTGCATGTCAAACCAGCATGTGTGAAATGGACCACTGAACTTGCCCAAGTATGGAAAAACTGGGAAATTGCAAATTGCGTGGTCAGTGACCCATTTTGCATATGCCACTTAAGTTGATTTTTTTAATGTTCAGCTCTTAGGGTTCAGCCATTACTTCCATTTATATAGTCCAACACATCTGAAATCAAAAGAAGTCTTTACATTGGTAAAGACTAGGAGCGAGTTCAGGCTCAGAACCTGGTGGAAAAAAATCCTAGTCCTTAAATTTCCAAGGCACAAACAAAGCCCCTGTATTACCTCTAGAAAAGGTATCACTTGTCAAGGGTGCAAGCAGGACAAGACAGTCTCTTCTTGGGCTGTGCTCTGGACTTTCTACTTAGTCCAGTTTATATATGTATTTTTTAAATGCCATTGTTCCATGTCGGACATATTCTTTGACAGGCTTTTTTAGTCTGGACTATAATTTGGCACTGATGAGGTCTCACCTGGAATACTGCATCCAGTTTTGGGTGCTACACTTCAAGATAGATGTGGACAGGCTGGAAAGAATCCAGCAGAGAGTGACAAAAATTATTAGAGGCCTGGAAAGCATAACTTGTGAGGAAGGGCTGAAAGAACTAGGGTTATTTAGCATGGAGAGGGAAAGACTCAGGATTTGATAACAGTCTTCAATACCTGAAGGGTGATTATAAGGAGTGTAGAGCTAGGCATTTCTCTGTGGCTGTGGGGGACAGGAATAGGAGCAATGCCATCAAGCTGCAGCAGTGGAAACTGAGGATGAAGATGAGGATGAACTTTCTGAGCTGATCAAGCATTGGGTCAAGCTACCTAGACAAGTTGTGAAATTTCTATCTCTGAAATTTTCAAAAGCAAGTTAGACAGACACTTGGCTGGCATGGTTTAGTCGGCAATGATCCTGACTTGACCCAGGAGCTGGACTAGACAGCTTTATGGGATCCCTTCCAGCCCTGCTTTCCTATGATCCTATGTCACTTCAATTCTCCTTTTAACCAGATTAAGATTCACATGCTTCCTACATTCTTACTGCCACCTGGTCAGGTGCCCTATATCCAAAAGCTACCTGGAAAATGGAGGATCAGGTTCTTTGTCCTACCTGAATGACCCCTAACAAGCTGCCCAGGGCCTGATGGAATCAAATGGATAGTAAGTCCTGGCCATAGATTATTTTTAGAGTATGGAAGAATATCTGAATTACAGAACAGTCCATGATGCTCGATACAATGAAATAGGGAATCAAGCCTGCCCCATATTTAGAAACACAGATTATGTTCTGTGTTCTGCAGCATCTCCTCATTTTGTTAGCATATATATGAATATATTTCACTCATCTTTTCCATGGGCTGAATACACAATAACTGCACAAATAAGGGAAATTAACTAAAAAGTCAAAGAAGTGGGTAGAGATTGATTAGAGGTGCTGAAGACCCATAGCTCTGACTGACTTCAAAAGGAGGGGCAGATGCACAGCATCTCTGCAGATTAAGCCAATATGTTTTCAGAGGTCTTTAACGTATGATATGATTTATTACAGCTGTGTCACCAAGCAGCATGTCAAGGATGAGTGTGAGAACTATTAATCTGAGAACATTCACAATGCAGGGGCCCTCCAGGCTTGCACTTTAAATTTTGGTAGTCTTCTGGTGTTAAATGAAATGGTGTGATATGCTGTAAGTATAGCAAACTACCTAATGCATTCTCCAGGAGCATGAAATGTGTTGTACTTGATGTATAGTCAGGTGGGACCATTGGCCATCTAATGACCTGCTAAAGTCCCCCCATCCCTCACAACATTGACATGTCTAAAGATATTTCCTTCCAGTATTTAATATTTTATACAGTGAGAAAAGATACATTTGTTTTTAAGGCTGTTAATCCTATTTGTCCTCCAAAAATAATTACAATGAAGCAGTTAAGGCACACTGAAAGTGTAAACAGAGACAAACTAGTTTCATTTAAGGGTGTGATGCCAGGTTCCCCCTTCATCTTTGTGGTTTTGTATTTACATTACAGTTGGCTGCTCACTGCCATTAAACACAGAGAACCAGTTCACCCAAACTGAACAGCAGTTTTGACGATAGACTCCCAACCCACCCCCGATGCTCTGAGACT
>NW_005842560.1:225771-269054 GCF_000455745.1 Alligator sinensis | reverse complement strand
TCCCTACACCCTGGAGTGGACCATGTCCTTATTGAATATATCGATTTATTATGCTACCAGGCTCACTTAATTATAATATATAAATAAATTTATTATGTAAACATATAAATCGTTTTAAGCCATAAATACATGTAAATGTATTATGCTACATCCAACACAAGTAGCAGATGCTGAAGAGCAGACAGCACATCCATCTCCCAATATTTGCTTTTATGGGAGATAGTGAGGTCGATCCCAGGCTGTCCCTTGCAAGATCGTGATGCAAAGAGTTAACTTTAACATGGCCTGAAAACTATTTTTTCAGGCCCTTTCTCAAAACATAACCAACTCCTGTCCACCATGAATGAGATGATGCTGTCTCGAGGCAGAGTGTTGGACTAGATGACATCTTAAGGTGCCTTCCAGCCCTATTGCTGTAGTCGCATGCAATATTTTTTTCCCCATTCATCTTTTTTCTATGCTACTGCACAGGATTGTTTTGATAAAGAGATGATCTCTTGGAACCTGCCAAAACACAAACTACTTCTCTACAAAGGGGCGATCTTTGAGCTACAGCAAAGATCCAGCTGCAGGAGAGGCAAAGCCCTTTGGTTCATGGTAACCTCTTTAGGTTGCCAACATTTCAAGTGTTTCAAGGAATGATTCTCCAATTGTGGTGCAAGTTAGGAGGAGGGCAGCAGTTTCTTTATTATGCTTTATAATATATTTTGTGCCTTTTACATCAGTTCCTTATCAAGGCCATCATATGGAATTCAGTGTCCTTACCTCACGAGTGGATAGCACAACCTTTCAATACAGGTTGGATTTATGTTTTATAATAAATAACAAATCAAGAGCTAAACACCAGATTATTAATCTCTGTTGTAACTGCTTTTCTTTCAGCAGCTTTGGTGCAAACTTCTGGCCATTTTCCTTTTGTCTCAGAAGATATTTAAATAATATCCTAGGACAGATAATTTGATAAACTTGTAAGCATTTGGCAGGGAAGCCGGTGCACCGTTTTATTTTCTTAAAAGAAATCTTTCTTAAAGCTTCTCAATGCATCTATATATATGCATATATGGTGCATATATATATATATATATATATATATATATATGGGAAACAGGGAAGCAGGAGATACATATATATATGAAGCAGGAGGTGAACTGCCTGGTTCGTAGTGGGGTGCCTCATTCAGAAGGGAAGTGACTACTGGAACAATTATCTGAAGCAGAAGGTGATGAGGAGAACCTGGCCTTGCTTTTGAGTATGGGAATAAGATTGTTTCAAGTTTTAAATACCATAAACAACCACAATGTCGCATGGCCTGATTTTCAAACACAGGTTCACAACACAATCAATGCGGAGAACAAAATGACAATGACGATAAATTGTCTGTAGCTTAAAATGGCTGAAAGTGAGTCAGCAAAATGGGCATCCAGGTCTTTTCTGTTCTGTTTGGAAAAGTAATGTAGTCTGGCAAACAGCTTTTATGATGTTTCCATGTCAACAGCAATAAAAGGACATAATCGGTTAGTTTAGTTCGCAGTGAGGGGCTGGGAAAGTACAAACCACTTAAAACAGAAAAGTAGACAAGGTAAAAAGCTTGCAGACACTGAAAGGCTGGGCAGTGGGGGACATATATGTGTGTAGGCACAGCGCAAGCTAATAGAGGCTTTTAGGATCGCTAAATGAGAGGACAGTCGAGAGAGAGAAATAACAGTGCTTTGCGTGTGTTATGGGAGGATCTCAACAAAATGATTCAGAGACATGGCTGAGCAGGGCCCCTGCCAAGTTAGTTGCTTCGATCATGAAGTCAAGGGGAACAGTGCTGTCAGGAAAGGTAACCCAGAGGGAAAGAAGTGAGCATTTCCTTTGAAGTACTTTCCAAAAAAGATAAATGAGGAGGTTCTTTCATCTCTCAGTAAGGACGTCTGCCTGTGAGAAAGGGATCCAGCTGAGTTAAGTGATTAGGCTCTGGGGCTCACTAGGTTTTATCATATCATCTTGTTTGGACTATCATCAGAAATATAGCTGGCTGCGCATGCTCTCCAACAAGCATGTGAAGGGTTCAGTAAATTGCCTACCATGCAGGAAGGCCATATTGGGCTCCATCCTATAATTCTTCACTATTTTGCTATCTTGCCAGGAAGAAAGACTTGTAGCCGAAACCCTGAGCCCCTGCTGACTTGAACTGCTAGCCAGCTCTGCTGCCATCTGCCTGAGTAGGTGTCATGCAGCTAGTTTGCTAGGATCCTCTGTCTGGCTTGCTATGGATGTCATGTTATATAGGATCTCCCTGCCCAGGACAGTGTGAATGCTATACAACCAGTCCACCTGGGAGTAGCTGGCCAGTGAGTTTGACTCAAAATCCATCTAAGTGGGGGTGGATCAGACCTTGCAGGCTGCTGTACAGAAGTCCTCACGCTTGAGCTACTTGCTTTATTTTTGTGCATCTCCTACACAGTCCCCAGGAAGGCGGGTGTGGATTCTGTCTGCCCGAAGCACTGCCTGCTGAGTGCTGGCTGGGAGCGCTCCAAAGGTAGAGAGCTCACATGTATCTACACATCTTCCCCTTCTGTGCCTGCACTTTTGTCTCCTGCAGGGCCTCCTCCTGCAGCTCACATGGCTCTCACAAGGGTTTTATTTACTTCTCTTCTGTGCAAACACAGAAAATTAGAAACTTGCCACTAGAATTAATTAGGAAAAGATAGTGTCACAGTGTCATTTACTAAATGGGAATTCAAACAATGAAAATAAGCCACCTATTATCAGGAATTGTTTTTGTTGGGGGGGTGGGGTTCTGTCCATGTCATTGCCAATGGAAACATCTCTTTTTCTCCACCACTGATATTACCCAGCTCCAATTATAAGCACACCTGCTAGCTGTTTTCAAAGCAAAGGATGTTTATTGCTACCCAAAGTATTACCTGTGGGCAAGTAATTTCATGTTGCTAGCTTTGCTCCCAGAACTGCCTTCTAGTGATTTGAGAAATGACCTCCCATGGTCGATAAAAGCTGGAAGTTCTGCTTTCTGGTACTGAAAGTTGCTGTCCCAAAAGTATCATTTTCTGGAGGTAGCAGTACCAATATGAGACTATTGTGATATTTGGGAGGGAAGCAGTTCCACAGGGGAGCAAGAAGATATGTGTGCACCTACACATCTCTGGCCATTTTAAGTTTGTGCCACTTTTGGAATAATCAGCACAGCAGCAGGTTGAGCATGTAACCTGCTTCCTTTCCATTTCAAAGAGGTGTCAATATTTTCATTCTTTCTGGCCCCTCAAAGCATGTATATAAACCTCCTTCTCCCAAGCTAGTATCTCCACTTTCACGTTTTCTTTCCGTGATGTCCTTGAGGCCATTTAGAATTCAGATGGAGCTAGCAGCAAGTGACTGTTATAATTGCTCCTTTCTTTGGAGTCTCTCAGCCAGTTTCCAAAGATAAGGATTGTAGGTTATTGATCCTGAAATGGAAACCTGTCCTAATGGCAGTTGAGGGCTATTTTGCCACTTTATCACAGATGCTTCATAGATACAGAACCATTCAGGTCCTGCCAGCTGTTCCCTCCAATATCCTCCCTGTCTGTCTTTCTGTTTCTTCATTTTCTTCTGTTGGGAAATGTTAACTCCTGCTTTGCTAAAAAGAAAGTTCAGCCTCATTGAAAAATATCCACTCTTCACTTCCAGAAACTGACTGGCACATGATGATATTCCTCAATAGCCGTTTCATGCTGAAATGATCTTGACAACTGCTTACCCAGTAAGGTAGACAGGAGTCATATGCTTTCAGCACGATTAGAGGGAACACGGCTGAGGCAGGGGTAGTCTGCATGATTCATTGTTCCAGAGCTCAGTCCTGTTTCTATAATAGCCCTGATGATGGTTTTGCACTGCCCATGCAGAACCGTTTGCCAGTCCCTGCTCATTGGGGACCGATTGCTGACAAATTTTGTCAGCAATGAAAATATGAAAAAAGGCATATCCTGCATACTAAAAAGAGGATATGCATGTATAAAATGCTTTCTGATACTCGGGAGATGTAATCACTTCTCCTTAGCAACTCTGTCTTGATCTCTTTTCCAGGCAGGAAGTCACAGTCAGATTGAGAGTACTTCTACAAAGAATATTATTAAAACTGTGGGGCTGATTTTGCTCCTATGCCTGTATTCTCCAGATTACATTTGATTTATACCAGCATAAGCACAATCAGAATCAAGCTGCTAATGTTGCAGTTAGAGCTCTGTGAAGTACAATGCTTCAAGTCGCACTGAATTTCATGACACTTGTTTTGGTCTGAAATGAACCCAAAATTTCAGAATGAAACTTGTTTTTAGTCAATTACCATCATCTCATTTCACATCTGAACCCAGGGTTTCCAAAGCTGATACCTATAAATCCTGTATCACTTAGAATATGGGTATAGGTCATACTTAAAAAGTTCATAAGCTTTCAGAAAGAACAGGTTGATTTTTGATCTTTATGATTAAGAGATATTTCCCAATTGTTCTCATAGGCACAAGTAAGGCACCAATTTTAGGCATTGTAAAATGAAAAAATCAAGTCTACGAGGGTCATTGTGTTCAAAAGGGTTGGGCTCCAAGGATATCTGAACAGGCAGTGATCCAAGGGAGGTGCCTGGATCTCGATCACCTAGGTACTCATCAGGACAGTGCCTAGAACAAGCCAATGGGAAACAATATGCAGAGGGGTGTATCTCCAACTCTCACCCCTCATTTGTGCTTAATTCCCTGCATAAGTCTGCATGTTAGGAGCTTCCATCATCTAAGAATCCAGGTTACCCAGAGAGGAGACACTCCAGGAGGCACCACTAAGTTCAGCGTGAAGTACAGATGGCACGAACAGTGGGGGCATCCAGCTTTTGCATAGTTACCTGATGGTTAGAGCACTCTGCCAAGAAGTGGGAGACTCAAACTGATGGGACTCCATCCCACCTATCGCATTTCCCAGGAGAGTGAACTAATCATAAGGCTATAGAATAATGTATCTGGGAACCTCCTCTCCTGCTGTGGAAGCTGAACAACTGTACAGTAAAGGGTGCTAGGTCCATAAGGCTGAGAGCAGCAAGAAGTATCCTGCTTCTATAATCTAGTGATGAGGGCTCTCAATCTGGGAGGTGAAAACCCTGCTCTCAGGACCATTTATAGATTTTCCATTGGACAGCAATTGGATAAAAAGCAGAAATAGCAAGGGACTCTCATGGGAAGTGAGAAGTGTAGGTTTAAGTATCCTGAAGCTGTGGAAGAGCTAGAACCCACGTTCCTGGCAAAGTGCTCCAACTAATAGTCTGTTATGCAAAGGGTGGGCAGCACCACTGCCATTGGTTGTATCTGAAAGTAGGTATGTGTGCTGTCCTTTGTCCTGAACCTATTGCTGTCAGCATCAGTTGGGTGCCCAACAAATTGGGGATTTAGATGGGCTTCAGGTGCCTTCAAGCTCAAGTCTGGATCACAACAGAGCTTATGTGCTTGATCAGAGACCATGTCTTTGTACTAGGGGAGCTTTGCAAGCCATAATGGGGGCTCCTAATGAATTTAGGTACCTAAGTGGGTTTTGGAGTTACTGGGTTGGTTTTTTTGTGACTTAAGCTTCTAAATTCCACCGAATTTAAAGTCCTGTTAGGTTCCTACAAGACTGGTCTGGACTTGTCACTAGTTGTGTGGAAATCCTCTTCACCAGTCATGCCTTAATTAACCACAATGGTTTCTGGGACAGTATGAAAATAAAAAAGTAAAAATGGAAGAATGGGCCCTTTCCCAGGCAAGCTCTTTCAGCGTGAGATTATCTCGGGTTCACTCTCCAGCCAGGTTTAGTAGCTAAAGCTGCCAATCTTGGGCCCATGCTGCATTTTGACTTTCAGAACCTGAATATGTATGGCCTACTCCATGTAAGCATAGTGTATGGATGCATATTTAGTTTATCTGCATAACTCACTTGCCAGTCACAATTTTTCACTAATTGTTACTATCACCATTTTTTGACTATTGGTTAAGTGCATAAAACATTTAAGCACATAGGATCTTTCATAGCCCCATAATTGTTACTTAATTGCACTCTGGGTAACTGCATATTAGCTAGGACTGTCTACTTTGTAACTAATTGAACTCAATTTAACAGTGAAGGGGAAGCAGCTGTCAAAGGGCTGCTATTAAAAGCCTAGAAAATGATAGAAGCTACTCAATTTCACGGCTGCTATCTCCCGACATTTTTAAGGCTTCCAACAGCAGCCCCAACAGTGACTATTAGCACGCTTGCAAATGAAGAAAGCTAATGAGTTTCAGGGCTGCTAATACACAGCAAAGATGGTAAGCAGCGGTCCCCAAATTCACAAGGCTGGCTGTGCTGTGGAATTAATCAGCTTCAGGGCTGCCAACTCCCCTCGTTTTCAAAGTTTCTTACATAGAAGCCCCCAGTGACCCTAAGAAGCCTTGAAAATGATGGGAGCTAGTCAGTCAGGGCTTCTTGCACCACTGCACTCACCGTGCAGTTTACTTAGTGAGCACTGATTATTCATTTTAAGTGTGATTAAGTACATATACCAGCTAAGTGCACGCACCGCCTGTTTTCAGTCTCAAGGCCATACATGTAAATAGAGTACTTATGTATGGTAAACCTTTACACGGCTTGAACTTTTTATGCAGTTGGCATATAGATGTGATCCTCTCTCTCTCCCTTCCTTTTGCTGCATTCAGGATTTTGACATTTTTGCCACTTTGCCGCTTTGCTTCAGTTTGTATTTTTTGTAGGCTGCTAAATCTCTCACATGCATCCTCTGACTACATAGATTTTTTATGCTCTCTGATCAACAAGCAAATTACAACTTCTTTCTATTTTTTTCATTGAGAGGCCTACAGTCATAAGGGAAGGCAGGACAAAATTCAGAATATAGCTTTAGCATTAATAAAGGATTAGATAAGTTTGGTTGCAAGAGATCTAGAAAAACCTCATCAAAGAAAGAGCAATCAGTGGACCCGATGTTTTTCCAGTTGAGACCACTGAACAGAGAACACATTTGAATTAATGACCTTAAAATAATCTAGTTAAATGTGGGCAGTAGAATGAAAGGGGTCTGGAGAAAATGAGGTTGTTTTCCCACAATAAGTTGAGAGAACTGTACAATAGGGACTTTTTAACTCCTCCCATTTTATTTATACATCTATAGCATCCCACATGTGTTGGGTACTGTGCAG
The DNA here is from genome assembly GCF_000455745.1 of Alligator sinensis. Taxonomy (NCBI): domain Eukaryota; kingdom Metazoa; phylum Chordata; order Crocodylia; family Alligatoridae; genus Alligator; species Alligator sinensis. The sequence goes on along the minus strand of NW_005842560.1, from coordinate 261,861 downwards.
GTATATGAGCATGCTTTGTTTAGTGTGCAGGTAGGGCAAGAATCCTGGAATTTCCTTTCTCAATACTATTATGCTAATGCAGCTCCATTCATTTTAGTGGAGCAACTTCTCATGGGAATGGGCATAAGTGAAAGAGAAATCAGGAGCACTTCAATGTGATGCGTGTGAATGACTGAGAAAGAATATGGGAGATTTTGTGGAGGCTTCAGTCTCTGATTCTTCTTGTCACCAAGGCTGAGGTCGTTAGCTGAGGTTCTACAGTTGATAGGTGTTTTTTACCAGCAGAGCTGTGCTCATCATGCTTAATAAGCAAGCATATTCCTCAGCGTATTCATTTTTACTTGGTTTTCACTTTTACAAATCTTTGTTCTGCTCCCTTTTGGGCAACTTTATGAAAACATTCATTTATTGTGGTTAGCTTCTGAATATTACTTATATTGAAATTCTCTACAGACCTTGGTGCATTATAACGCAGGACTCCTATTCATATTTCTGCCAGGCACTTTAGGCTCTAAATATATTCCAAAGTTGCAGTGAACATGAACTTGAACTAAGGATTGTGTTATGTTTGGGGAGAGCAGACAGATAAATATATGGACTGAGGAAATGGTTTTGTAATGTTTGTCTTATGCATTCAGTAATAATTATGTCTTTGACTTCTTGACCAGCTGCCAAAAACACAAAATCCCAACAACAATAAAGTCAATGCTTCTGTTTGCATCATTCAATGCAAACCAACATTTAAAATGAATCACATTGTATATGAATCACATCCTAAATAGTGTCTAAGGGTCATGTTATGCACTTTGTACTCAAGAAAATGCCCCATTAAAGTCAATAGGAATTTTACCCAAGTAGTTACTGCCAAATGGAGATCTGTGTAGCTAAGGGATACAAAGAATTTGCAATTATTATCTGAGCTCTTCCTACTAGAAGTCATACTGCTATATTCTTTCAAAACAGAGGTGCTCAGAGTCCACATTGATTAGGCCCTATAATTAGAGATATTATTCAGTAAATAGAAACTGATGCTGAAGTGCTATGATGAGTTGTTTGTTGTTTATAGGACTCCTGCTCGCAGCTGTTGAGGACATAATAGATTTTGAATAAATGATCCAAGAGCATTTGAGTCTTAGATCTCTGAACTTTTCAAGGTCACAGTGTGATATGAAACTACTGGAATAAGGGAAGACACCAGAATAGATGCAGACCTATTGCCAGAACTTGTTTTACCATTTGCAAAAGTAGAACTGGATTTTGCTTGAAGCCAAAGCAAATATAGAAGGAGAGGAAATACATGGTGATTGGGAGCTGTTTTGTAAGGGGTATCATATATCCATTTAATGCAACAGAACCAAATGCAGGACTGAATGCAAATGTAATTAGACCCAGATCATTTATTGGCAGTTGGAAGCCCACAGAAAGACCAAAGTTAGGCAGAAACTTTGCTGTTGAGGCTGCAGTTGCAAAACCTATCATATATCAGGGGCCTAGTTTGTTCTTGTTCCCAGCATGTGGATATCCTGATATCTGCAGGACAATATCCCCTTATCTTGGAACAGCCAACACATTGATGTGGTGGGCCAGAAAATCCCCTCTATGGAGTTTCAGGAGTTGTGCTTCTCTAGGGCTGCATCAGAATCTTCTTAGTAGGGAGCTTGCAGAGAGTCCAGGGAAGCTCATGTTTACAAGGGGAGAATTATATAAGAAAATCCCAGGAAGTTTTAAGGGAAAGTGATACCATGCAGCGTGGATCGCCCCAAAACTCTGCCTGTTCCATGACTAGTCACTCTTGTCTCAAGCAGTAGAGTGCCCCATCTGTCCCCAGCTCATTATGGTTGATCAGACAGTCTCCACTGGCTGAACTCCTCTGCAAGAAGTGGCACCTGTGGAGCTGAGCTCCTGTTGTTTTCTTCCCTGTCTGTGGTAACAAAAACAGGAAAAATCTGCAATTTGGTTTCTTGATTTTTTTGGATTTCTTTTTAGGATTGCAGTTACAAAAATCAGCTGACATTTTTCCAAGTTTAGGGGCAGCTGAACTCTCTCGGCTTTTGTTATTAACCTGGAAATTGCCACCAGTTCTCCGGGCTTTGTCTTTTCTGAGAGTAGACTTCCCCTTGCGAATCTGGCTCCTTACATTACCACCTCCTTACATTGCAGAAGGATTCATGGAGTGTCAGTCACAAAAAAAGAGCATTATCCACCTTAAATGGTTTCTTAATATGTAGATAGCAATAATTAGGCCAATAAGAACTCCTAGCAACATGGATATTTATTCATTAAAAAACAAGCTGATCTGAGACTGAAAAATGTATTCCCCATTTCTATCCCCGAGTTTCTCCTGATGTGCATCCATAGTAATCTTTTCATCCCTAATAGTAGAGATTGTTGGTTGAGTTGGATTGATTCATTGGTTGATTGGTTAGTTGGCTTAATTTGATTTATTGATTAAAATTTATATCTTTCATTAATAGCAGCAGCCATCTAAATAGATATTGTAAAATTTCTTGTAAACATTTTGGCTGATGTCAACTTAAATAAAGTCAGTAAGAGAAAGATGTAGAAAGATGATAATAGTTCTGTCAATAAGAGAAAGATGTAGATATTTGTTTCTTTTCAGCATGCTTGAAATTGGTTGCCCAGCCTTATTGTTTTAAAAGGAAGCTGCAGTCAACTTTCATAAGGACTTGGACAGCTGTATCCCATTGCTGTCATGAAGAAGTAACTGCTGTGGATTTCTGAGAGGACTTTGCAACTGAATTACAATCACCCAAATGATTTCAGTGCCTTATTCAGCCTTTCTGTAAAGGGGAATGGGAGATGATGGGACATGAAGGTTGGTTTTTCTTTTTCTGCCTTTCTAAACTCCACGTGGGAACTTGCTGCCATTACAGTCCCCAAAATATTAATTCAGTTACTGTTTCCAGTCCCCTCTAGTGCCTAGTGGAGAGCAGAGCTAGTGTCTGTACCAGTATGTGGCATATGCTATTGAGGGTAGTTAGTTCTAGTAAGCATAAGAGACCCCTGAACATTTCTGGGCTCCCAGCACACTGTCTCCAATGCAGGTCCTTAATGATTTCATAGATTTCATAGACATTTGGGCTGGAAGGGACCTCGGAAGATCAAGTACAGCCCCCTGCCCAAAGGGCAGAAAGTCAGCTGGGGTCGCAGGATCCCAGCAAGATAAGCATCCAGTTTACTCTTGAAGGCATTCAATGTAGGTACTTGAACCACCTCCGGTGGCAGGCTGTTCCAGACCTTGGGGACTTGGACAGTAAAGAAATTCTTCCTTATGTCCAGCCTGAAACGGTCTTGCAGTAGTTTATAACCGTTCGACCTTGTCACCCCTTGGGGTGCTCTGGTGAACAAACGTTCCCCCAGATACTGATGGTCACCCCTGATAAACTTATAGGTGGCCATCAGATCACCCCTGAGCCTGCGCTTTTCCAGGCTGAAGAGCCTCATAGATCTCAGCCTGTCGTCATAAGGTCTGTTTTCCTGACCTCGGATCATGTGCGTGGCTCTTCTCTGGACTTTCTCAATGCACTGTGCTTAATGCAAAGTTTGAGTGGTCCTGTGCTTAGACCACTAGTCTTGGACTTAGGAGCTCCAGGATCAGTTCCCAGCCCTGCTATATAATTCCTTGGTCACCTTAGGCAAATCACTTAGGACCAGATCCACAGAGCTTGTTTCAATGGGAGATAGTCTTTGCGTCTCAAGGCCCTGTCTGCATAAAGAAACTAATAGTGTTTCCCAAAGCATGGGGGTGTTGTAAGGAAGAATATTTTGCAAATGACTATGAGATGCTCAGAAACTACAGTAATAGTAATCATGGAGACAATGTCCTATGCCTGATCATGAAAACCTTATCTACTCAAAGCCCAGGATGACATCAATAGGAGTTTTGGCTCTTCTGGGATCAGGCTGTAAGCATGCAAATTTTGGAGTAGGCTTCCTTTCCTATACGATGAAGCACACTCCTGGAAAATATATTTGCATATACCCATTATGTTTTCTTCTAGAGCAGAAAGCAAATGAACACAGCTCCACTTTTCAGTACTTGTCTCACGGGCAATGTTTTGAGAATGTAGCCTACACTTCAAATAAATCTGTACTGTTGCAAGCCAGTTGTGTTTTTTGTTTGACCTTGCTTTGGCTAGACCTGGGTGAATTTGAGAGAGAACAGCATGAGCCTTCTCTGTCAGATTTCTGTATTCCATTTTTGCTTGCCATACTGCCCTTGCATCAGTATGCAAATGAAATAATCATTTTAAAAAAATAGAGCCATAACAATTGAGTGTTTTATTACCGCAAGAATTCTCCCCAATTGAATAACATTACAGTGCACTTTGTTATAATTGGATTATTACAATGTATTCTCGTTCATTTGATAATGCTGCATTTTCTCAATTCTCATAAGACAACAGCGAAGCCATAATAGGCCTTCAAGACTGCCTTCTGCTGGCAGTCTTTCTTCTTCTTCTTCACACAAATCACCCCTTGTGATTAATTAGAAAAAAATAGGAAACACAATAATGTTAATGGCTTGAAACACATTTGCATGCCTCACACAGACCTACAGATAAGATTGTTCCAACACTTAAGTTACAATGGGTAGGTTCAATATACAAACAATAATTGTCATAAACTCAGTGGGCCAAACAGCTATTTAATGTAGCTCCATTAAAGTCAACAGTATTACCACAGAGATGAATTGAGTTCACTCAGAGTATGTGGGCTGAGAGTCACAGTCAAACTTCTAATCCAATGCACTGCCTTTGTTTGAGGTTATCACAAAGCAACAGAGGAGCTCAAGCTGTGTCCTATGTAACTTTTCCATTTCTAATCTGAGTAAAATTACATTTCTTTCACTTTTTATAGGAACGGCCCACTTTGTACAGTCCCCCTAACTAAAGCAAACAGGTCATCAAATGACATCCTAACTGGAAATGAGGAAATGCTGCATCCCATAATCAACAGAAACAAAATTTAGCATAGCAATTCCTGTGTTTTATCATTCTGATTTTTTTCAGTCTTGCACAGAAATTAGTAAGGTAACATAAATCTCCATTTCTGTCACTGCACTCATACCCCCTCATCCTAAATTTCTGCCTCTTAATCCTCATCCTTTTCCTTATCTCTCTAGGCAGAAGCTAATCTCCTTTTATTTAGTAGCCCTTTCTGTAGTCAGCTGCTATGTTATGTTAAACTCGCTTAACAGGTAAGAATGAGTGAAGGGGCAGCTGCTGTTCTAGGTGATAGATGGTGGAATAAGTGGGATTTGCAATAATCTCATTAGTTAGCACTCTGAGAAGGGAGTTAGTGTAGTTTTCCTCTAAAGCTTTAGTGTGGTTTCTTTCCTAGTTGTTTGGTTACTCTGTTAACACTTGATACCATTGCTGATCTCTGAGCCCTTCTTAAGGGAGAAATGCCACCAGTGTTGTTGCTCTCAGTGCACAAGAAATCAGGATGTTGTGTGAGGCACTGTTGCTGTGGTGTTCCAACCTGTGGTACACTCTTGTTCTCCATAAAATCAAAAGCAGTTGGCTCAAACCCTGAGTCACCATTAACCCAAATACTTCATGCAGTCCCCAACCTTGGAAGTCTTCAAGAAGGCACTGGACAGACACCTTGCTGGGATCATTTGATCTCAGCAGTAGGGGTGTGTGAAACAGGCTGTATTCAATTTGGATTCAGCCCGAATCAGGAACAGTGATTTGATTCGTTGATTTGGATCACTGTCCCTGATTCAATTTGGCCAAATCCGAATCTGAAGATTCAAGGCTGATTTAGAGAATCAGTGATCTGGCCATAGACACAGCTTTAAATGTTTTTTCTCCATACCTTGAGGTAGCAGGTGCGGCTTGTGAACACTGTGATGCTGGGGCAGATGGAGTGTCCCACAGGAGAGTGGGCGATCGGCCATGGGGGACCGCAAGTACCTCCCAGACCCAGGAGGCACCAGTTGCTAAGCTGGGGAGGGAGAGGGGGTGGGCCTCACTCTCCCCAGCGGACCTGAAAGTGAACAAGAAGTGCTTCTGGTCAACTTTGGGGTTTGCTGCTGAGCACACTGGGGAGCCACCCTGCACTCCTGTGGGATGCTCCATCCACCCCAGCATTCATGAGCCGCCTGCTACCTTGAGATATGTAGACATTTAAAGCTGTTTCTATGTCTGAATTGTTGAATCTTTCCGAATCTCTCTGAACTGATTTGGAGGGTTCTGATTTGATTCAGAGAGATTAAAGGGTCTCCTGATTTGATTTGGACTTGGAGATTTGGCCACCGAATCAGGCCGAATCCCTGCCAAATCTAATCAGGGACCAAAGTTTCGCACAACCCGACTCAGCAGTATTTCTGCCCAGAGCAGGGGTTTGGACTCGATGATCTTTCGAGGTCCCTTCCAGCCCTAAATTTCTATGATTCTATGATTACTAGAGGTCGTTATGAAGTGAAATTGTTAAGCCAAAGCAATAGAATCTTTTAAATTTAGCATTCTGCCACAAATCATTGGGAGGCAATAGTCCGGGTTGATTTTTTTGCAAGACATTATTTTTAACACATAAAGTAGCTGAGGAACCTGTAGGTTTCAAAATGTGGGGTAGCAGCAACCTAGCTGACTCAACCTCTGCCTGTAGGTGGGGATGCAGTGCAAATAGTTTCAATCTTGACTACATGGCGTCAGTCCCGGAGTAGTGAGCTGTAGCTCATTTCTACATGACAAAACTGTGACTTCTTATGATTTTTAACCAAAAACATTTACAGCAAGTACCTAAATGAAAGGATTCTAGTTTTCTGGATCAGTTGAGGCTTTCCAAGAGTGATTTCCATGAGAATCTAAAGCGGTAACAGTCACAGTCAGGCCAGTATCTAAAACAAATCAAATGCATGCTTAGAATGTGTCAGAGGGCGTCGTATAAGGGGCCTTTCAAAATATCAACCCATCTACCTGTTTAGGGTAGTCCGCGTACCTGACTTACCTGCCACGCCTTTGATGTAATTAATAAGTTGTCTCTAAGGTGGGAGGCTGCCCATTTAATGCCCAATGCCAAGGGCATAATATACAGCTCCAACCTCCCCTTTACCATGCCCCATGCCTCGTAGATGGCATCCAAATTACTCCTAATTCTCCTGGACCCATTGCTGAGCTGCTCTCAGCCTCTGGCCCAAAGTTGGCCTCAGGCATCTGAAGACTTACCTTGGCCACATACCCCGCTCAATAGGGCATCACCTCAAACCAACTACTGGGGACAGCCTATGTGCAGTCCTTCAGTGCCCTCACACAGACCCTACTCTACACATCCCCTGCCCACATGCTCAGACCCTACTCTACACCATCTATGCACAGCCCTTCAAGCCTCCCATAAGGGCCTCTATGCAGCCTACTACTCAGCTGTTTCCTCACATGTCCCCTTGCTGAGACCACCACACCACCCCCTTACTGGGGCTACTATTCTGCCCCCTCACTGGGGCTTCTGGGCCTTATGCCCGTTGGGCCTCAGGAGTCTGTCAACCTATCTGGGCCCCCAACTCAGCCTACAGGCCACTCAAGCCTCAGGTGTCTATCAACATACCTGGACCCTGCCTGTCCCTACTACGGGTTACCCATCAGGTTGTGGGGGCTGAGGCTATATGGTGCCTCATACTCACCTTTCACTAAGGAGCCAACTGGTGTGACATTTCCTGGGGACTTCCCCACCACAGGCAGCCCCATCACACCATCCTGCCCCAGCAGGGTGTAGTTCCAAGTCATTTCCCAGGACCAGGAATGTCCTCCATCCCCACAGTTCATGTCCTTGACCTCCAGATGTTCTGGGAGCAGCAGCTCTGGCTGGCAATGATGTCTCTCTGGCTCCTTTCAGCAGCTTCCAGCTGAGCAATGAAGTTCTCGGTTTATATTGAAGCCACTCAACCCCATCCTCCAATCCAGGAGCCCTCCGGTGGTCATGCGACCATCTTGTTAGGCTGTATTGTACTTCCCAGCTGCTCCACAATCTGCTTAAGCCTCTTACAATGGCAGACACCAAAGGTGCCTGGACACATAATGTAAAATTTTGAGAGAAATAGCTAACACTTTCTCCCAAAGAAATACATGGACTTGGGGACCATTTCAGAAAGACATAGATGAGCAATGATGATATTATGCTTAATTTATCTTGTGAGCTATGTTATTTTTCATTCAGTTCATTTCACTCTGAAACAAGTACTCCATTCACTTCCCACATATGCAAGACCATAATTCTTGCAGACAGATTATGCACTTTCTATAAACATTTCATGCCATTGTGGCAAAAGTCCTCTACGATAACAATCTTGATGTTCTCTGCTGCCAGATCCTTTTCAAATTAGCTACCCTATGAAAAGATGAAGAAAGATGTTCAGGACTGACATCTCAGTCAACTGCAGAATGAACATATATTGCCACCAGAGTCCTTATGTTTATTTGTTCACCAGTAAGAATAGTTGCAGAACTCCAGAAATACCAGGATAAAAAGGAAAAGGAGAAGAATTATGTGTTATTATCAAATATTTCTGATTCATTCTAGCAATAAAATGCATATAATATTTAATATAAAAGTCTGTGTATTTTTACTTGGATGCATAAGGCCTTAAGGGATATGTCTGATTTATTGTAGTTACACCCAGTTTGCATGCCCATATTTTGGTAATTAGTGTCTAGAGTGGAAGCAACTTTATTGGATTTCCAGTAAATATTTACTTTTTCTAGGTCCCAGTTCCCTTTAAAATTCTTCAGATATTGCTAAGGACCCAGCAGTTCTTGCTTTAAAATTCCGATAAGTAGAACAGCCTGCCACTTGTGGGAATTGTGATGGCAGGCAAACATTACTGCTTTCTGTCAGTTTGAAGTTAAGCACTTCATTTTGTACCTCTGCCCATCGTCCAGCTACAGATGGGAACAAACATATCTCGAGGGGAGAGATGTGCCATCTTCGTTCTCTAAAGCATTCTTTTCCCTGGCTATTGGCACCAGCATTATAACACTGTTTGTCTTATTTGGATTATTGTGAGGTGCAAATGTACTGAAGAACACTTTCAGTATTTAGTTGCATGATTACTATTGCTGTAGTGTTATTTAAAAATTAATTTCATGGTTTGTTTGGAGTTTTTTTTTGGAAATGTAATCAATTGGGCTAATGATGTTTCACTCTCAGACTTTTAATTAGAAATCCCAAGTAAAATTAGGAAGATGTGATGAAGTGCAGCAAGAAAAACAGATTTAGACAATGACATGAAATTAATCCTAGTACTTGGTTAGAATCCTCTTGTAATTCTCGACTAGGAAGCTATGCTGATATCCTGAGAATCTGAGCAGATTTAGACAAATTCCTAATGCTTTTCTGTTGCAAATCACTGACCAGCAAAAGTATGCCAAGGTGTCTATAATTTATTATGAACGTTACATATCTGTCAGTAAATATTTATATTTAACAAGGAAGAAAGAAAACTTTTTATGATTCCTCTAAACTCATACTTCATCATAATGTTATACAATATGGAAAAGCTGAGAGGTTCCTAAAAATTCATGTCATGTATACTGCTATTGATTTAATTTATTTTGATTTATATGCCCAATTGAAAGTGTTCGAGGAGACTGAGAGAAGAATGAAGTGTACTGCCCATATAAATATCAGCCTATCAATCTCCCATCAAGCAAAATTTAACCAGTCAAGTAATTAATACAAAGTTTCTTCACGATTGCTCAGCCAGGTCATAGTCCTTCTGCCCCCAAAACCTGAGAAAATAGATATGCTTTGCAGCATTCCCAGAAAGTCAACAGACTCATAGTTGGGCTAAGCAGAAGAAATGAACTTCCAAGTCAAGACTGTGTTCTCAAGGCACTCTATTAATAATAAAAGCCAGGTCTTGTACAGTGCTTTTAATCTACAGCCCTCAAAACTCTTGCAAAGGAGTATCATTATCACCAACTTACATATAGGGGCATCGAAACACAAAAGGCATGCCCATCCATGTAATAAATGTTGCTGTAGAAAGGGTCCTCAAGAACCTTGCTGCAATGGCAAGAAGCTTTTTGGATGAACAATATTCATAGGAAGTAGATTATAACCCACATTATAAAAGAAGCAAAAAGTTCTCAGTGGTTCTTGCTAACCTTCCTGCCCTCAAATCTGGTAATTGGTTTAGTCCTGAGGCTGTGAGCAAGATCCACCAGTCAGGCTCCTGAGAAGTATTTCAGTACCACAAGGAAGAAGTGCACTATGTCCATATTCCATCCCTAGCTCTGCCCAACATCCAGTGCTTCAGAGATAGGTATAAAACACCCTAGAAGCTAAATGATGCATTCAAGGGAGAGAGAAATTTCATCTGGGTTCCTGCAGGCAACCAACAGAAACTCTGCAGTATAGCTTCTGAATGGCTTTAAAGTGTCACTCCCTAAAAATCAAATAGCTCCACCATATCTGTAAGAGAAGTTTTCTTTTAATCGCTGGGTGGAAATTGTAGAATTGAGTTGAGCCTCGTTGGTTTTACAATAGCCCTTGCTGCTGCAGCATATAAACCTCTGTACTTTCCTGTCAGCTAGGCTTACTGTCTTCTTTTGTTGTACTGGTTTAAAAATAGTGAAACCATGACCTGATAGGCACTGAACTTGCTGGAGGGCTCTCTCCTCACTCTGTCCTCATGCCAGATGTTGCCGCAGTGATGGTGTCCCGTTCCACAGCAAAGAAAAAAATTGTATCCCAAGAAGTCAGAGTAACTCATTCACTATCTCATTACCAATCAGCTCAATTGGGTGCCTCTGATATGGCTAGCAGCAAAGTTAAAAGACTAGATCGAGTTGACTCCTTTACAACTGTGTAAGGCAGTGAGAAGACATAAGGCATCTTCCATACCTGTGTGTTCCCCTGTCTAGTGGCCAGGAACATTGCACTTAGCTGAGTACAAGGACTTTACAAAGCAAGGGATACCAGTGGGTTGAACTGGTTCAAGACTAGCCAGGCACCCCTAACGAAGAAGAACACATGGTATGCTGGGGGGGTGGGAAACATTCACCAACCTTTGCCTTAAGAACATAAACACAAATGCAAAACAACTTCACATAGAAAATCTCAACCATTTCTGGTAAAGATAATTTTGAAGAATATTCACCTTTGACTGAAATGAAAATGACAGCGGCAATACGTTATTGCTGTAACTGCAGGAGGTGCAAAGATTTTCAGACTTGGCATTAATATGTAGAACAGTTCTAAAGATGGTTTATTTCAAAAAAATTCTTCCCTAGAGCCAGCCACATGCTGCAATGAATGTTTGCTTAGCAAATGGATTCTGTTAATAAAGGAGAAAGTGTTTCTTCCTGTTTTTTAAATATATACAAAAAGTACATTGGGGGTCTTATTTTTTTAATTGGGTTATGAGCAATGAGTATTCCCAGGTATTAAATGTAATGTCATAGACAGAGAGAGTCAGAAAATGAATGCAGCCTAATGCAAGTTAGTTTGTCAAGAGAGGTTTTTTTAAGTTCTGATGTATTAGACAATGTTATCATGTGTATATTGTAGAAGAAAACTGAAAGATATGCGTTGCAATGCAACATTATTTTGTTTCATGTCTTTGCATTAACTCTGTACACTTTGCAGAGGTGAACAGTAAAGCTGGAGTGATAAATCATAGTTAAGGAGGAAAAGGTTCGTAGATCAGGCCAGAGAAATGGATATGTTTCCTGTTAAAGTTTGACACGAGATAAGGACACAGAGAGACAGAAATGCCACAGAGAGCCTTCAACTAGGGCAGATTGTATGAAGGGGTGGAACAGAGATCAGTGCAGGAGGAACACGGGCAGGAAAGGTAGAGCTGAACTTTCAACGTCAATGTGGCAATAAGGTGATCATGAATAAATAGCTCAAGAGTTAGAAGCCTGAGGATCCCATGCACTTTGTGTGATCAAACTGAACATAGCTTGTCTATGGTAGGGGTGTAACAGTCAGGATGCCAAGGCCTCAATTTTCTCTGCACTATTCTGCTATTTGACTCCAAGGCTACAGGCTAAGATTTGTTTTGGGGACAACTTTTGCAAACCTTAGTTCCGCCGACCCTCAGACCAGAACTTGCAGCTCCACCAGGGGCAACTTTGCCATCTCCATGGATCCTACCCTTGGTTTGCATAAAATTATAGGTCCCCTCTTTCAGACTCCAGTCCATCACTAGTATTGAATTCTAGTCACACCTGGTGTGATCAGTATTGGAGGTTACCAGCGCTGGACTCTGTCAGTTGTGGTTACCAGTGCCAGGGTCCTTTTAGGTGTGGTCTGGGGTGGAATTGTATTGGTCACCTCAGGCTCCATCAGTTGGGACAGTCAGCAAGCTCTATCAGGATACATCAGTGATACTATACTGCACTATTCCTAATGGCCTCGTCTGTTGTTATAAAGAGACCACAAGTTCCGGTTCTTAATAAAAAAAACTCTTTGGGGTTTAATGTTAACAAACAACCAAACACTACCATCATACCAGTTCCAGTAAAGTTTATTTGTGAGACCTGGCATTGGCACCAAATATGACCCCTCTCATAGTACAAAGTATTCAGGGTTCCCAGACCCCCTTTTGTACATTGACCGAAACAACTTATATTTAAAACATACACCTCCTAGTTTTACCAGTCACTAAATGTGTTCAGGTGACATCATTCACACCCTATTTTGTGACTTTCCCACCAGATAAGTAGACCTGTTTACCAAGGAGTTCTGTTTTGGTGTCTTATACCTATCTTATCCCTTGTTTTTCATCTGCTGGCCTTCTGAGGTGCCAGAAGTTAATACTAACTTTCCCAGCATTTCTGTTTAGGCCATGTATGGTGTGATTTCTGGTCACCAACACCTGTGTCTCAAAGGTGCTAACAGGGCGCTGTAGGATTTCCTTATGCACTGATCAATGGCTGCACTAATCCATGCCCCAGCAAGGCCTACACTTTTTTCTGCAAAGCAGGCAAGCCAGAAGTTATCAATTGCCCTGAAAATCACCTTTACCACAGGCAACTGGTAAGGTAAATAAAATAGCAAAGAGATTTATTCTACAAGAAGAATAACCTGCATAAGAAAAATTAACTAGAATATGGAAAACAGGAAACAGAAATCAAATGGAATACTCTCATCCTCTTTTCTGACTATGACATAGTCTCCCAGAGAGTCTTGTCAGTATTTCCAAAGACCAGCCAACTTGGCTGACTCTGACAGGAAGGGGACCAGGATTCACCCCAAGCCACAGGAGATTGCAAGACAACTTCCACCAGGCACTTCTAAATCCTTCTGCCATCCCTGTTTTCTGCCTAGTCATCAGGGAGTAAGAGACTTCTGCAGAACATTCCCTTCAGCCCGGGGATCTGGATTTCCCCTGCCAGTGGCCCTTCCCCTCAGAGCATGGTTTTGTATGAGCCTGCCACTTCCCATTCCTGGCTGACTGTTATACACGCTATTTTGGGTCCCAGTCCTAGAGATTGGAAGCCTCCCTGCTTTGATAGCTCTCCTTTCCAGGTACCTAGGAAATCTGGGTTTTCTTGGACAATGGCTCTTCCCCTCTGAATGTACTTGATTTTGTTCCACCTATTACCTGTCAGTCCATTGGCCGCCTCCGTGCTATGATAGGCATCCACAATTCTCTCTGGAATGTGGACAGCCAATGTCATGTGAGTCTATCTGTCTTTTGGTCTGTGGGGGAAGTGTTATTTAACACCTTGCCAAGCAAAGGGACTCACTACCCATCTTTCCCTTAAGTCACAAAATTATCAAAATACATTCACATCAAACTGGTTCATTTAAATGTGAAAATGATAAAACTTCATAGGCCTTAGCATTAGCTGTAAAGTTACAAACATGACAGTGGTAAATAACTGTAGAAAAATGTTTATGCATGACATATGACAGCCCTCAGAATCAACCCTGCTTTGTGGGTGAAACCATGACAGGACCCATGTACAGAAGCTTGAAGCTCATATTCATGTTAGTTGCTGTCCTGGGGTACTGATAATTGCCCATACTTTGTCAAAAGGATGGTAAAAAAATGTTCTGATGTAACAGTTTTCCATGTTCCAATGAAACGGCTTGACACACTCTTCAGGGACATGGCAATTCCACTGGAACTTTTAATGGAAATTATTCAGCCTGATTTCCTTCTATCTTGCTGAGTTCCCTGGGTTCCATAGAGTCTGCTGGGGTAGCAGGATGCTCATGTCACCATCAGCTAACCAGGGCTAGGGACAGACATTACACATAAACCAGGCTGAGTGATCAGAAACTAGTTTAAACGTATAACAGAACAGACATTCAGTGCACATAAACCAGTTTGAAAATGGCTGAAACTGGTTTGAGATAAACCTAGTTGAATATAGTATCAGGCTTACCCGATTTGGGATAAACCAGTTTATGCAATGTATGTCCTAGACCCCTTCCTGGTTTAATTTAAATCAGAGTCCTCCAGCATCCCAGATGCTTTGCAGCCCTGGGTGGGTCTCTCTGCTCCAACCCAGCAGGACTGGCCCTGCCCCTCTGCCCCCTGGCTGGAGCTCCAGCAGAGACTTCAGGCACAGCAGCATCTGTCTGGCTTCCTCCTGCCCCCTTCCCCCGCCCCCCCACTCCCTGCTCAAGCAGGGATCCCCCTCCCCTCTCCCAGAGCACAGACCATAGCCAGCATGTGGTCTGCTAGCTAATGCTGAGAGGTCTGTGTAAGACAGAGAGGACAGTGTCTGCTTAGGGCTTTTTGGAGCTAAAAGAAGAACTTGAACTAATGAGGCTTTTGTTTTCTCAATGGGCTGATAAACACTGTGTTACTCTCTGTGTAACTCCCTGCTTTGTAAGTAAATGCTGTGTAACTCCCTGCTGGCTCCATCCTTGGTCAGGAGCAGCAAGGGTGGAGGAGACCCCTCCCTAATCAAAGTATCTTACCAGGGCCTGGCCATGCCCCTCCTCAGCTCAGCACTAAGAAAGGGAAGGGAGGGCTTCTCTGTGTGGTTAAAAACTGGCTCAAACTGTTCTCTGTGCAGTTACAAACTAGTTCAGCCTAGCCAGGTTAGACTAACCTGCAAAGGTTGAATCAATCCAGGCTCAGGCTTTTTCAATGTCTGTTCCTACCCAGGTGATCTATCTGCCTCAAAAAGAGCAGCCAACAAGCCAAACAATTACCTTCTGAGTTTCCTGGCTCAGAAATGTTTTAATATCACAAGAACCTAAGAACATAGGAAGTGCCAGACTGGTTCAGACCAATGGTCGATCTAGCCCAGTATTCTGTTTCCAACAGTGGCAGCAATGGATGCTGTAAAGGGAGAGCACCGAACCTCATATCTCTAGGGTGATCTAACCCCTATTCAGTATCCTTCCTGGCAAAATATCTTTCCTGAAATATTTCAAATATTTGAGTTTTTTCTTTCTGATTGAAGACAAAATTGTTTTTAACCCCTAAATGTTTCCCTTTTCCAATCAGCTCCTGAGAAGAGGCATCCTGGCCACACCCAGTCCACATTGTGCATTTTTTTTTTTTTTTTTTTTGTAATATTGGCCACAGAGAATTCAGCATCATAGGTACTGCTGAGATGTCCCTGCAATCAGAGGGGTCATCCTATGGTGGTTTGAGCTTCTAAAGTCTACTTATGGCACCACACTGCATCAGAAGAACCACTCTGCACCACAGAATCTGGCCATACATCATCTGACATTCTCTCTCTCAAATGCCACCAATAAAGCCTCTTTTTAACCGTGTTTGAAATGAACAAATACTAAATTCCTTCAGTTTGTCACAGGATGCTGCTTCAAAGCTGTATATTTCTTTTCTTGACCAGGAGGCTGGACAAGATGAGCACTAAAACTTCTTTCTAGCCATGCTCATCTGCGATTCTACAAACTTGCTTGCATCTGTGCAGGTAGAAAAATCTGTGTACATAAGAGGTTCATATATTCTTATGCATGTGGCATTAGATGAAATATTTCCTTGGTAAAAGCTAATCCATGTCCTTTGGTGAAGGGGTGAGGAGGGGGTAAGGATGGAGGGTGATGAGGAAGGACAAAAGAAACACTTATTTGAGGTTCTTCATTCTCCTACATTGTAGGAATTGATCAGTCTTGCCTACATGATTTTTGCAAAAGTGAATACCAAACTATGCCACTTTTTAAGTTCTTTTCTGGCCTGTGAAATCATGGCCCTGCTGAAATCAAGGGAGGTTCTGCTCTTCACTTCTACAAGGCAGTCCGTTTCATCTCTTCTGCTTAATTTACCTGTCTTGGGGTATGCACAAGTGAATCCAGTATAGTTAAGTAAAAAGGAAATTAAGGCTTTCTGTGGAGAGCTGCATGTAACTGTGTTCCTGTTCTTACCTCATGGATAGGTGAATGCTCCAGCATGGAACACTCCATGTTTTACTGAAAACTAAGCTGCCTTGGCTTAACTATTGGTTATGCTGTGATAAGAGAAGACAGACAGGCAGTTATCATACAGGAAGTCATTACTCCCTTTTAACTTACTGTATTTTGTTTGCTCATGCCCTGAAGTACTTCTCTGGCCCTCACAATCTTTTTTTCTTAACTGGACTCATTTTCACAATAATCCACTGTACATATGGGAATTGAGTCACAAAACCTGAGTCAGAGGCCCATTGAAAATCTGTGGCAGATAAGGTAACAGCACGCGTCTCCCAGGTCTCAGATTAATGCCACCCAAGACCATCTTTCATTTCCGAACAAAATTACCACCAAAATAAGGCTTTGAACCCTCAACCTTCACATAAGGTGCAGTGCTTCGCTTTCTGAACTGTCCAGGCTCACTTACATAACTGTTTTATAACGCCACTGAATTTTGGCCAATGACTCATATCAGAGGGGTTTTGTTTTGTTTTGTTTTTTGGAAGAATATCTATTGTTATAAAAATAAAAAAGCACAAAGTTAAAAAAAAAAAGGAGAGAAAGCATATGGAAAGTTTGGCTCGGCTATTTGTATTCCAGATCTAACAATTTCAGCATTTGATTCATAATGCAAATGGCTGATACACAGAAGCTTTCTGATTGCAATCCAAGCTGATCAAGAATAGACACAGAAATGTGATCTCTAGTGGAACAGTATATTTAACATGATCTCAGGGACCAACTCCAGCCCAGCAACAGCAGTAATAAAGATGAGGTTGTTTGTTTTTTTTTTTTTTTAAAAAAGCCTGGACCATCAGATATTGTTAAAAATTTAGCTGTTGCTGTCCATGAGCTCAAATGGACACAGTGAAAGATTTCATAAGTCATATATTCTTTTTATCTCATTGCAAACTAAAATGTATTTCTCCTCACATTTGTTTGCATGGGACATTCAAGTTCATTCTGATAAGGGTTTGTACATTAAAATGACTATAAAAATTGAGAATTACAGGCACCACCCATTTAATTTTCAGATCGGGCCTTAGATAAACTGTTACTTTGTTTGGTGTCTAACCCCATTATTACGTGGCTCAAGTGACAGCATAGTGCATGAAGGTCAAAGTTCAGTGAATTTTATGTTCCCAAACATGCAATGTTTAGGCTTAGAAAGGCATTGGACAACTCACTGATTTTTAGAAATAGGATTTATGCTGAAGTAGAAATCCGCTCAGACCCAGGGGAAACCCTGAGGGCCAGGTGATGGGGCTTTGTGGCCCAGATCCAGCCCTCAGGCTGTACTTTTGATGCCCCTAGTTTAGGGGGATAAGGGCACAAATAATTATTCCCAAAGTGTTATTATTAGCAACTCAGTAGCTCATAACCTCATGCTATATGATGGTGATGCTATATAGTGGTGCTATATGGTAGTTATATAGCATGGTGATGCTATCCCATTTCTGCTATTTCTTATGCTAGTGTAAATCAGAACCAACGTTACTGAAAAGACAAGATGCTCTAAGTGTCAAAACCAAATTCATGGCGATTACATTTTTAGATAATATTAGCTTTCAACAGCAAGCAAATAATAGGAAACAAGGCAACCTCTAACAAGTCTTTAGATTGCCCAGGTGATTAGACCAGTAGATGGTAAATGTAGTTCAATTTGAAAACATGTAAAATAATTAGCATGGAAGAGGAACAAGCATAGAAAACTCATGATTAATGAGTCAATTATCTAATACATGAACCAGAAAAAGGTGTTAGGGTGAAGGATTGTCACTGCAGACAAAAATAATTGAAACCATTATCCCAGTTCATAATGGTAGTAAAAAGGACAAACATACTAGATCATACCACAGGTCTGAAATGTGACATGAAAGAGATGACTCTGTTGCCTCAGAACAACTTTACTTTGTAAGGACTTGAGAAGCTTGAAGATAATTTGCTCATTCTAGGATCTTTTAAGGATAATTTTTTTGAAAACCATCTTCGTGACTTAAATCCTAATTTTCATGGAAAGTCAATAGGACGTAGGGTTGTAAGCCACCTTTGCAAGTACAAAGTGAATGCTTATAAAAATTTTACCATTGTTCTTTTATGTGCATCATCTGAACTCTGTTTCTCTCCACACACATCTATCTATCTATCTTATGTAAATGTATATTAATACATGCATATAGTTCAACATGTGCACATGTGTGCACACACACGCACACACTTAAAAAGAAATGAATTCATAAAAGTATGCAATAGATATTGAATAAGCAGATGCAAGTGATCCAGAGATTCTGGTGGCATCAAATTTAGTAATAACATGATTATTTGTTAAATTACTTTTTTGTACTTTGGTTTTAAAATATGTGGCATTTTTTTTTTTTTATAAAGTCCCTGTCTTTTTCCAGTAGTTTGAGAAATGAAGCTGCTGTTTGGCCTTTGGTTCTGCCAGCCTGCACATTCTGGCTCTGCTGGCTTTTAACTTTATAGCTAAAAAATAAAATCTAACTGAGTTCATCGTATTCCATATGCAGCTATCCTTTATGCAGTAAAGGGTAAAATTATGAGTTCCTGCTACTAAGCATCTTTCATAGTGATGCGAGGTCAGCAACTTTTCAAATGCGTGTTTTTAAAGCAGGGTTGAGGAGATTTCAAATACACACACAGGCATTTCATCATTGCCAGCAATAAGTCTTCACAAATCATGAGTCTAACCTTCAAAAATCAGGAAATTGCTTAAAATAATGAGATTTTTTCAGATTAAAAACAAACAAACAATGGGGTCCTATTTTCTCCACAGCCATGGGGGCTAAAAGCTTATTTAAAAAATCATAATAAAAGCTAAGGTTCACAAAGAATCACTTGGGTCTGGGAGTGGTGACTCTTAGAAAACCAAGTCAGCAACACTTCTATAAAATGACATCCAATAAATCAAGCGCCTGTGCTACTGCTGAGGGAAACCTGAGGTGGCAGCTCACAGGGAAACATGTTGCTGGGTTTTGCATATAATGTTTAGTTTAACTTCTCTGTAATAAGGTACCACCACGATGGAGTGAAAGTCATACTGATGACTTTCAGCTCTCTCCTTAACTTCAAGGTACATGTCCCAGTCACGTAGCATAATCCTGGTTTGCATATTCAGTGTTAATTCTCATTCCATAGGAGAAAAGGACAGATAGTAACTTAGTGTATGTGCTATTCCTTGTTTGGACCAAGTGTCTTTGCAGCTTCTATCACAGCTTGGGAAACTCTAAAATTAAAGCTATGTCTATACTGCAAACTTACTGTGTCGGGCAGCAGTGACCTCAAAGATTGTGCTGTTCTATACATGCTACCCCCCCCACCCGAGGCTGACTGGCTGCAGCAAAAGCTGCCATTTTTGTGCCTCTTCTAAGTGCTGCTGCTTCCCAAACTAGAAGTGGCACAGCCGTGTGGCACCAGGGCTAGTTAGCCCACCTACAGCACCCTCTTTCCAATTCAGGAGGTATCAGATGCAGCTCTGCCTAACATGTTAAGTTTGCCATGTAAAGATGTCCTCCGTCTCACTCACAGGTCTAATGAGCTGGGGCAGAACCATCGATTTCAAAAGAGCTGCACAGCTATACATTTGGATCAGTGCCGGAGTGAATCAGGCCTCTAGGCTTATACCTCCATTTTAAACAACTTGGCCCCTTGCAGTCCATGTTCAACCTCTGCCCCCAGGCTTGAGGCAGTTCCACTCTGCCTCCGTAGCACAAAGGGCCACTTTACACTTCGCTAGAAGGTGGCATGTCACCTGGTGACCACTCTTCTCCGAAAAGGTCAAATGCAGAAGACATTACTAGCAGGGAAAAAAGATGCCATTGAAGTCAGGGTGCCAAATCATGGTTTGTACAGAAATGCTCGTTGCATGTTTTACAGCATTGTAATTTAGAGCATTTTTTATAGCACTATAAAGTTACAGCACTCTTAAACATGACAGAAGTGCAGTGTTTGGTTGGGAGCTCTTAGTTTCCCTACACTTAACAGGCTAGGAGGCAGGGGGCGCTTCACAGCCTCCTAGGGCTTTCCCACTGGTCAGAAATTTGACTAGCATACAGAAGTTATTTAAAGCGCTGTAGGTTGCTTAAGTGCTGTAAAATACAGCACTTCAAATTGAATACCTCATTTAACAAGGGTTAATTTAAAGTGCTGTACCCATTTTTAAAGTGCTGTAAAGCCATGCACTTCTCTTAAATCATAGCAGTAAAGCTCTTTAAATGGTGAAAAAAGCAACTTCTGTTTACACCCATATGTCTTTACTCAAGCAAAAACCTCCTGCTGACTAAATAAATTACTGGTGAGAACCTAGCCCAGAGACTGTCATGATTTCTCAAATACCAGCATTATCCGCATCGAGTATTTGGAACAGATCCTTACTGAACTGCTCCATGTTTCACACAGGTACTATTTTCCATAATAATTTCTCCATCAGTTTTTGTGAAACTGTGTTGCAGTTACTGTGAAACCTTCTCATTATTTTAATGTTATCGACTGCTTTGCCAGATATCTTGGTATAAAAGCAATGCAATCTCTGATTCTTTTCCTTTATCAAGGACTTACTTTCAGGGCCACACTGAAGCAAAGCAGGGAGCCTTTGTACAGATTCACTTTACCCATTGTAAGCTATATTTTATCTTTGCCAATGTGGGTTAGGCAAAGACGCAGCGCACAAGGTGTTATTTACCTTCTGTTAGACATTTTCTCCTGGCTTTGTCTGGCAACAGTCTTTTAAACTTCTGAGCAACTTTTCTTCTCTTTCAAAAGTAATCGCATAAACAGAGCAACATTTATTATAAGGATAACAAAGCCTCTGCATTTTTAGTAGGTGAGATGGAAGATTTTCCTCTTTTAAACCAACCTGACTGGAGAAAAGAGAGACATCTGACCAATGTGGCTGCTATCTCACCGTGCCTTGATCTCCATGAAAAATGAATGGCACATTATCTGAATTTTAGAAGGCCTGTTTTAAGCAAACTGAAATGCCTACAGATTAGATCTGTGGCTTTGTTTTGTTAACGTTTTACTTGACACATATACAAGGATTAGCAAATATGACTTGCAACCTGAATTTGTTACCTTTAAAGAATGCACTGCATTTGCTCCCATCTCTTATCACTGTGTACTTATTTTGCTCACATCCCAAAAATGGCACTGCTTAGTCATGTGTGACAGGGAGCCAGAGACTCTGGAGGAGTCCAAGCCTGCAGGAGGCCAAGCCTGCTGTGCGGGGCTGCAGCAGAGGAGTACAGGCTGGCCATTAGGCAAAGGGGAAACTCTTGTGTGTGGCTGGGGAACCACATGACCAGAAGGGGTAGGGCTTAGAGGTATGTAAACCCAGGGCCTGAGGCCAAATGGAGCAGTCTGGCCCTCCCTGCTGTGGGGGAACCAGCTCCTGGGAGAGAGGAGCTTCAGGAAACAGGCCTGCAGACACCCAAGCTACCCAGGGAAGCTAGGCAAAGCAGCTAAAGGAGAAGAAGGAGAATGTGTGGTGGAGCATTGACCTAGAAGGGGTGTAAAGTTCAGTTTGGGAAGTGGTTTCTTTATATATGTTATGTTTCAGTGTAAGACTGGAGGACTGTGTTGTGGCCAAGAGCGTGGTAGGGAGGCTAAGAAGCAGCCAGAATAAGGCCCTGCAAAGATTGGAGACTTTAAAGGGCTGAGCAGCGTAAGAGCAGCGTGGCCTGGATCAGGGACCAGGGGGCTGGGATGCAAAACAGCAGCCTTGCCTGGATCAGTGACCCCAGGAGTCCAACCAGCCCAAGAAAGATGGGACCAAGGCGAGGGGCCCAAGCAGCCTGGAAGGGTGAGATGGGGCTGGAGCCCAGAAGCTGAGGTCCGAGGCGGTGGACATTGGTGGAGGAGGAAGAGCCAAAGAAAGGGGTCCGAAGCTAGGAGAACTGAAGCCCCAACAGGCTTTGAAGCCTGAGGGGGCCAAGTGTTGTGCTGGAGCCAGAGGGCCCTCCAAAGTAATACCAAGTACCATCTGTAAGTCATGGGTATGGCTACAGGGGAAGGACGGAGGCTATGATTAAAGCGGAGGCTATGAAAAGGGAGGGTACCCTGAGGAGCCAGAGTGGGGCAGGAGTCACTGGGCTACCAGGAGGCATCATGGCTGTCCTTGGGGCCAGGACTTTGCTACACCATGATAAAAGCCTGCTTGACTTTTTAACTTTGAAAGGCTTTTCCCTATTTTATTTCTACAAGTTGTTAATGTTGGAGTCTGTCCTTTCCCAGAAAGCAGCTCTCGCACCTCTGGCTGCTAGCTGTAATTGTGTTATCAGTGGTTTTTCCTTCAGTCAATAGCCTGCTTTGGACTCTAACCTAATAAAGCTAGTATGGGTTCTGTGGGCAGCCTGTCTGTAATTTGATTTTAAAGGACATTTACCTATTGCATGTGATGCTTCGGTCTGGGAGAGAAAGAGAGAGAGAGATTGAAAACTACAGGATTTTTGCACGAACAAAACAAGCTCTCAGGAATTAATTCTCCATTGCTGGCATTTTAAAATCAAGATTGGCTGTTTTTTAATAAAATATATGGTCTAGTTTATATCAGATTGATCTCAAGGCAGTTCTCCAGCCTGTTTTATAGAGATGATCTGACTGTGTGATCCTACTGTTCCCTTCTGGCTTCAAAACCTGTGGATCTTTTAAAAGATATATTATGGGATTTTTTTAAGAAAGCATCCAAAGATGACTATTTTCAAAATGGGGAAAAATCATTTTGCTTCATTTTCTTCCCAAATAAGGAGGGCAGAGTGTGTTTTAGGTGCCGTTTCAAAATTTGCAACCCATATGTTATACTACGCTTTTAACGTATCTATGATTTCATATCCAGTCACTTTTCAGTTCCATTTTGGAAATGGATCATCTTGGCTGTCACAGCACAATATTCAGTGCCAAGGAGCCTTTTTTCTCAGCCTGAAATCAAACATGCAGTCAACACTACACTCTTCCACCTAGTTTTCATGTCAAAACAAAGGTGAGCTGCAAATTTCACTTCACTTTGAGGCCAGGTTTGCTTGGAAGTGGGCCCAATTTCCTTGAAACAAAACCCTGAAACAAACCTGGTCTGAATTTCCAGTGTGTTATGAAACTCAAAGCCCACTGATGCTCAGCAAGTTTTTGGCTTCGTTGTGAACTTTTCACTCAACTCCAGAAGCAACTCTATCACTTCAAAATACAAGTTTAAATGGTTACCTTATTTAGTATATTAAAATTTGATAGGCAATGCAATTTGTCCCAGAGAAGGAAAATTGTATCCTGTAAGATAAGACCTTGGATGAGGTCTTGAAAAGCAAAGTCATTGATTATAAGGCTAGCTAAAAGGCCTAAATGAATTCTCAGTGATCTATTAGAAGGGTATGCTTAAAAGCATTAGTGCAGAAGAAGCCTGGGATTTATTTTACAGTAATGTCCAACTATAAACAAAATTCAGACACTGATTTTTTTTTACCATCCTACAAACTGCACGCAGTTCTTCTCCCCCCTCCTCCCCCAGCCAGTGTGGAGGCAGGACACATCCTCTGCATCTGAGAAATGTTAGGGGAAATACTTGACACCAAGAGGATTTGAAACCTACTGTGACTAACATGGATGCCAGTTTTGACAAACTGTCTTCTTGAATCAACGCACTTGAGCAAATGAGTGAAAAAAGTGGAAGCTCAAGCACTAGATTCAGTCCTGCCTCCAAGAGCCTGAAAACTAAGAGTCAGAGCCTCACCCCTGCTTGTCTCCATTATCCTGTATGAAGGGGTAGATGGAGCACATGGGAACATAAAATCCTAAAACACCCAGATGAGGAAGAGTAACCCAGAGCAGGCACAGGGGAAGAGAGGAGTACAGTTGCCACGCAAAGGACCCTCTTGCAAGCTCTGCTGTGGAGGTTGCTCAGAGGGTCGGGCTGGGGTCAGACTTACTGTAGGGATTCTCTGCAGTGCTGCAGCCTAAGGAGGTTGCTGTGGTATAGGTCCTCCCAAGGACCAACCACCTTCCCCCCACCCCCGGCTTTTCTTTATGCCCAGACCTCCTTCAGACCCGAGAGCCTAGGCTTGTGGTTAAGGTTACCTTAGCCTTTCCTCCTCCTCAGCTGTGAGCTTTGTGCTATGCTTTAGAGGATAGTCCAGAATCTCACCCCAAATCCACAAGCTGTTGACCTTCCATGCAGTCTGAGTGCATTAGATGCCACGTAGAAATGATAAAGAACCTGTTAAGAGCAACCAGCATAGAGTAATTCATTCTCCCTGGTACAGCTGAAGCCAGAAGCTTTTAGTGATCTACTCAGGCATGTGAGTCCCTAAGTCTAATAGCCATTTTGCAGAAGTGCTTGTTCATTTTGCATGCCCCTGTTATGGGGTGTTCTTTCTCTAGTTCCCATCCCAACTCCAGCCCTTACCATCAAGAAAAAGCCATCTCTAGTCCAGAGTTGCGACCCTGAAAAGAAGCAAATGCCAGAGACTCCATGAAGCTTCTTGCTATAGGTTTTCAATGGCAACAAGTTACTGCAGTGACAGGCAGTCACATAAAGCCCTTAGGTAGATTAATAGATGCACCTTGCCCCTAATTTTCAGGGGTGTCAAGGATCTCTTAAAATCTGATTGATATGAAAAACGAGGCACATAAAATGAGTGAGCATTTCTGTAAATATTGGCCTAAGCCTTTGCAAAGCAGAACCAATTTTATGGAGAGAACATACAGCGTGTCATCAGATAGCCACATAAACTTACCTGCATCGCAAGTGCTAACACCGTCGTTTCTATAGGGACTGATGTTCAGAGTCATGATATGGGACATTGCAGACAGTCTGCAAAATGAAAAAAATATTCCCTGTGGGCAAGCACCAGAGTCTCCTCTTCCCTGATGTAAGCCGTATAAAGAAAATAACTCCCTTCTGTTACATAATCCTTTCTGGAAACTGGAACTCATACTGCTGTCTCTAGTCCTCTTTTCACTGAAATCAGTGGCAACAACTCCCTGCCAGAAATCCCAGTAAGGGCAAAATGACACGGAATATATTTGCTGGGATCGACTGACTATGAAAAAAATGCTGAACAGACCAAAAATAATACTGCAGCAAACAACAGGGACTCAGGTGCAAACTTGTAATAGGATCCTGAGATGGACTTCAGAATTTTGTTGTGAGGGTGGTTTAATCCTGTTCTATATTACAACCTTTGGGATTATTACTTTTAATACTTAGTTGCAAAAAACTCTAAAATGCAGATGATTGGAAAAGCAATGACTGCAATTGTGGAGGAGAACGTGTGTCAGCTTAGGGCATGAGAGATGTGTTTTTATTCTGTGTTGTGATATTGCATATGAAATCCTACTTGATAATGTGTGGGAAGTCTTAGGTTTAAGCCTCTCTTCTACAGGTTGATCCTTTCAGTTTGGCTTCTTGGAGAGACAGAATTCTGCCCAGTGAAAGCCTGATTTTTTATAGGATTGCAGTCTCTTAAGTTGGTTCAGATATGCATGGGCTTTCCCTCCTGGACAGACAAACCTCACTTTCACAACAGTTTTATCCAAAGCCTTTTGAAATTGGCAGAAAGACTCTCTGGCTGTGGGCAGATGTAACAATGGACCGTTCTAAAAGGGGAGAGGAGACTTACAACTCAGGAGTGTATGTCAGATAAACCAATGTCATCATTTTATCTGTAGGTGTAGACAGATGTAACAGTTAAAGTGTTTCAGATGCCTTTGTTTCAAAGGGCCAGTTGCATAAACTCACTAGCCCTTTGAAACTGCTCCAAAAGTGGTCAAAGCATTCCAGAATAGGACCTCCTTTAAGAGGTCCTCTTTGGGGGTGTTTCACGTTGGTTACATGTGCATGGCAAGTGGACAACCTGCCAGCTGTCCTGCTGCTAGGTCTTGCTCTGCATCCTGGGGTGCTACTAGGTCCTCACCGGGATCCCACACCAGCCAGACACAGGGTTGGGCTTGCCACCCATCCCCACCACCTCCCCCAGCAGGCCTCTGCCAAGTCACAGGAACCTGGCTGCTGCTGGAGCCAGGCCTTCCACCCCCAGTCCCTTCTACCTCTCTTTTTAGCTGAGAGGTGGAAAAGAAATGTAGATGGGGTTGGGGCTGGAGTGTCAGACTCCTGATGGCAAGGCCAGGGAGCCCCTGCTCCTCATCTTCTCTCCCTTCTCCTGCTCTCCACTCTCCACCTCCCTGTGATGGGAGGTCTGGGACTGAAGCACTCAGCCATAGGCTGCTTGTAGCCTCCTTTAGTGCTTCATAGCTGTGAGAGAGGAGGCTGCAGTGTTTTGAAATGTCCAGCTGGGAACAGTACAGGGGGCTGTACATGTGGCTAAAACATTTCCTTTATGAAGTCTTTCCAACTGTGCTTCATGTGGGCTATGAACAAATATCTCATTTGATGTGGGACTGATGGTCATGGCCTTACAACCAGATCAAAGCAGGAGCAGCACAGTTATTTACATACATTACACTTCCAAGCTACATTACTGCTCCTGCACTAGTAGGTGCACAGTGGAGCATGCAGCCTGACAGGCTCATCCCTGGAATAAGTAGCAATAACCAACCAGTTGTACAACAGGATGTCCCAGGAAAAAGTTTTAGTACATTTTATCTGGCCTACTTCAGAGGGACTTGAAGCGGGGCAGCGAACGTGTTCATCAGTATGATCCCGAGACAAATATGACATCTATTTGTAGCCTTGGAAGCATTTCAGTTGTTACATACTTTCACACCCCATCTATTTCTACACCAGCATAAGCAAGCTAAACCACTTCAACTTGAATGAAACAGGTTTGAAGTTACAGCAGCTTTGCTCCATTTATACCTGTTTAGAAGTGGACAGATGTGAAGCCCAACATGACCTACCAAAATAATTTAACCCAGGTTAATAATTTGTCTGTCAACACCATAATTGCCTTCACTGAACTTTGGATCAAGCCTCAAAGCCTGAAAAGGTCTTTTTTCAGAACCAAATCAAAATTCTGGTTGAGATCTGGGCTATTGATTTGGGTCTGTCCTTAATGAGAACCGATTTGAACAGGACCTCAAGAAAATACATTTAAAGGGATAAACTTATAAACTTTTTTTTAAAGCTATCAAAGCCAAATCCTGCAATGTAGTTATTACCAAATATCTGTCACTATCAAAATGTGCAGTGTGCAGAAGTTTATATGATACTGTGGCAAATACCTTGGATAGACCCAGAAATGACAGAACATGCACCTTTGCATGTCAATTGAAGTCACTGGAGCTATATAGGAGGTACAGAGAGGGATAGAAAGGAGGTACAGAAAGAGATATTTCTGTGGGGATCCCTGCTACTTCAGCATTTTTATGTGCTTTTCTATTAAAAGCACATGTCTCAGAGGAAAAGACTGTCCTTAGAGCTCTTAAGACATTTAATGTCATGCTAACAATTTAAGCAAATGAAATGTGTGTACAAGCCTGGCTAAATCTAAAATATTAATGTAAAAAAATCAAAGGCAGAAATCCATCTAGCAAAGAGTGTTTGATTTTGTCATGCTGCTTAGAAAAGATTTATACTAGGGAAGACTTTCCACTTCCTTGGATATGACTGTAAACCCACTGAAGACAAGATGTCCCATTGGGAGCTGAAACTTGAGGCTAGAAAAGTTCCCGGGTTTGGCAGGGGGAGTGGGTGTGTTGCAGGAGAGAGATTCTCAGGGCTGAAAGTGGGGCAGGTCAGAACAGCAAGAGCTGTCCTTGCCCCTGACTTGCTTTCTAGTATGATCTGTCTCTGTGGCAATTCTGCTACAATTCCCCAGGCTGAGAACTAGCAGAGGGAGAAGGCGTGCAGCAGCAGGTAAGGTCAAGGGTGGAGTGTCACTGGCACAACACCTATACAGCTCTGTGCAAGGAGGTGGGACAGGCAGCCCATTTGGCAAGCAAGTGATGTGAACTGATCACCTTCCCTCTCTCTCCAGCCCTCACAGCAGTGGGGAGTGTGTCAGGAGGCTATTTCATGGAAGGAAAAGAAATAAGGATGGAGAAGCATCTGGGGTCTGTAAGGAGGTACTTGAAATGCCTGGACTGTATCTACACTGTAAACCAGGAGTGGGCAAAATACAACCTGTGGGCTGGATCTGCCTGCCAAGGAGTTTTATCCAGCCCACAGCAAGTCCCTTGGCCCCACCCAGCTCAGGTGTGGGGAGCAGCATGGGGCATGCAGTCAGCCAGTCCTGCTGCCCCCAGGTGCCCAGGTTGCTTCCCAGCAGCCCCCACAGTGGCAGGGGCTTCCCGCTGCCCCTGCCCTTCCAGCTGCCACTGCCAGTCCCCATCACCACTGCTGGAACCAGCCGTACTGCCCATACCATACTTGACACAGTTCAGCCTGTGGATGACTTCTTGTTGTGCAATTTCACATTCAAGTTGATCTTTAAAGGTTTGCTGCCTAAGAACAGTTGCCCTGAGGTCAGCAATGGGATGTCCAGGGAGGTTAAAGTGTATAAAGTGCTCTGCCACAGGCCTCTTTCTGGAGCTGATGTTAGATCGGTATTCATTTATTCTTACACGTAAGGATCTTCTCCAATATGTACATCAGATAGGCACTGTAAGCAGGTTATGGCATATGTGAGTAAGAAATTAAAACCTAAATCTATCACTGATAGCATCGGAGCCATGCCTATGATGTGCTGAGACAACAAGTTACTGCCGTGCCTACTTTACACAGCTGTGGCAACTGATTGGCATCCTGTAAAGGCAGGATTAAGCCCTGGGGCTACTGTGTAAATCAGAAGGAGCACCTGGGATGGGGTAGAGAAAAGCTTTGTTTTGACACCAATATATGAAACTTTAATTTGATATATGGATCACTCTCCAGTGTAAACAGTCTACTGTTCAGGGTGCTTCTAGTCATAGTTTTACTAGGGTTTTTGACACAGCTAGAATATTCTATAATCCTGTGGGGGTTTTCTGACTCATCCTGCAAGTACATCTAATAGACAGAGGGAGTGTCTACACAAGATGCTTTACTGCACAGTTGACTAATTGACTGCATGGTAAAGCATCGCCGTCTACGTGTGCAGACACTTACTGTGTGGTCAGTTAGTCAGCTGCATGGTAAATTTGCTACTTGCAAATGCAGGTAGCAAACTAACCACACCATAGTTACTGTGTGCAGTAGCCCACGTATAAATGGCTGACCAGGAGCAAATCTGCTCCTGGTCAGCCCACACAGCAGCGGGCAAGAGAACAATCCCCTCCCTGGGAAGCTGCCTGCTACCAGGGCAGGCCCTGATCACAGACCCAGCGCAGGACAATGTCCCCCTGCCTTTAGAGGCCGCTCTGGCAGTAGACAGCTCCTGCAGATAGGGAGCAATGTCCCAGCTCCCACCCTGATCAGGGAGCTAGGGCCGAGAGCTGCCTGCTGCTGTGGGGCAGGGATACATTGTCCCAGGCTGGAGCGCATCCTGAAAGCAGGCAGCTACCAGGCACAGGGAGCAATGTCCCAGCCCCTGCTTTAATTGGAGAGTTGGGGCCAGGAGATCCTTGCACAAGGAGAGTTCCCTGCCCAGCTTGGAGCTGGCTAGGACCTGCCCCAGAACAGGGCAGTTTCCAGCCAGCCCCAGGCTGTGGGGGAAAGCCCCGCCGGGCACAGGGCTTGACCCCATGTGCATAGGGTGGGAGAGCTCTGCACGGGAGCTCTTCTGCCTTGTGTACACCAGCACTCTTCCCGATGTGTATGGAGCCAGGAGATAGTTGTCTCTTGGCCCCATGCTCCCTGCCAGCCCCTGGGCTAGCACCCAGGGGGAGTCTGGAGCTTCTTCTGGCTGCTTCAGGGGGGCAGAGCAAGGTGGAAGCAAATCCCATTGGAAGCAAATCTGCTCCCAAGAGGGAGCGCATGTAGATGTGCTCCCCCAGTAGGCTTACTGCACAGTAAAAAGACTGTGCAGTAAACCTACTTTGAATTAATAGCACTTGTAGATGTGCCCAGAATTCAGAAAGCACTGCTATTGAATTATTACATAAATGTTGGAGAGATCATGTAATCTCTCTGTGCTTCTTCAAGAGGGGCGGGGGATAATATTTATGTTTCTTATCCTAAAACCATATGATTTAGTGTCTGAGAATGATCATGACCTGATCCTCAGCTAATGTCAATGAACACAGCTGCATTGATTTCAGAAGAGTTATACTGATTTACACCAGTTGAGGATCTGGCCTGCTGAGTTTTACTGTTATAGGAAGATTGTACTGGAAAACTATCCACATGTGGGTTCTCATCCTTGGGATCTTATAAGCAAGCTAAGGAAATATTGCCTAGATATAACTGCTATAAGAGAGCTACATAATTGGTTGGATAATGATAGTGAAAAAGTAATTATCAGTGGCTCAAAGTACCGAGTGGGATTCCCCAGGGGTCTGTGCTGGGTCTGATGTTTTCAATATCTTCAGTAATGACTTGGAGGATGCAACTGAGTGCATGTTTAGTAAATGTGCAAATGAGACCAAGGTGAGTGGGACAGCAGGCACTTCAGAGGGTATGATTAGGATTTAACCTGACTTGGTAAATTGGGAAACTCATCTGAAATAAATAGAATTAAATTCTTTATGGACAAGTGCAAAGTACTGCATGTAGGAAGGAGCAATTAAACAGTCAGTACAAAAGAGGGAGTGACTAGTTAGCCTGTAGTACTGTGGGAAATACAGTGCATCACATTCTAAAGGTACGTCAGTAGTGTAAAATTGTTGTAAAGAAGGCTAAAAGCCAACTGGGAAGTTTTTAAGAGTTAGTTAAACAAACATTTGTCTGGTTTAAGCAGGGAAGGTCCTACCTTGATCCAGCTCTTGGATTAGATGAAGTTCCCAAAATAAAAAATAACTTTGAAGACTCAAATAACACAGTCACACGATATGTAGCTTTGTGTGTTTAGGTTACCATCTCAGAAATAATGTGTGGGGGACACTGGTGAAAAAATGTGCCTTTTATCCAATGAACATGGGTTTTCTCTGGACTATTTAAGAAAAATTAAGCTCTGGAAACCCCAAGTTATGTTTTTGGGAGAGATCTATATCAATCTACCTTTTGGAAAATCTCCCCACTAGAAATTTGGTTACAGTCATTAGTGTTCTACTGCATGACTTTACAGATGAGAGTCGAGTCACTTTTGTCAAATACTTTGAGTGATTTTGAGTGACTTATTTATTTCAGGGGTCAGCAACCTACAGCCCATGGACTTGTTCTGGCCTGCAGAGCCGGGGGTTTTGGTGGTGTTCTGGCGGCAGTGGAGAAGCGATGGAAGTAGCACCAACCTGCCTCAGACCCAAGCTGGCTTCATTCTAGTCCACCATTAAAAAATGTTGCCGAATACTGATTTAGTTTCTCTCTGCTTCAGTTTTCCCTCTATAAAACAAGGTGGTAGAACTGCCCTATTTCAAAGGATTGTAAAGTACTTGGTGCAAGGAGGGGAATTGTACCATAAATAGATTTGTTGTTCCCCTACACTTTTCCTTTCAAGCTAATTTCTTCACTTATTGGTCATATTTTTACTCCATTATCTGCAAAAGTGAATAACTTTAGAAAGTGAAGTTGGTCATACATTGCTATTTACTATTTGGAAATACATAGGTATGTTTTATTCAGTACAGTTTAAAAATGTCTCAATTTTAATGCAAGCCACTGTACTGTAGATAACTTT
Organism: Alligator sinensis; assembly: GCF_000455745.1. NCBI lineage: Eukaryota > Metazoa > Chordata > Crocodylia > Alligatoridae > Alligator > Alligator sinensis. The sequence continues at coordinate 229,852 of NW_005842560.1, read as the reverse complement.
GCATTGCATATTGGGCACTTTATTTCAACTCAGTACTGGCTGTATTTTCATTCTAAATAGTTTTTGAGCAGTGATGACTTTTTATGGTATTTAAAATGCGTCTGTGCTGTTCTAACCTAATATAAAGTTCTTAAAAATGATGAAAAAGCGTCCAACTAAAAAAATAAAACCTTTCAGGTTCTATCAGAATTACTGTGGGGATCAGCTTAGTACAGTGATCACTTTTGACATTTGGAATAATGTCAGAGAAACAATTTGCTTACTGAAATGGTCTTCAGTGTTTGTAATATTCAATGTGCTCTAAATATCCACCGCTTCAGACTTATTCTTTGACTGAACAGTGTTTCACAGATAGAAGACTTTCGGCTCCTAATACTCTAAAAACAAATGTGTTCACTCTAGCTAACACGGGAGCAATACTTGGGCCTTAAACAGGATTGTTCATTTGCAGGTGTTGCACAAATATTCAGTTTTTTCCCCAATACCCTGTGGTATGATTAAATGGGAACCGAGATTTTCAAAAGCACAGATAGAGGTTAGGGCCCACAGCTATTTTATGATTAAAAATGGCTCCCCCATTATTGTTACTATTCAACCAATGGGAAAAGGAGACAGGTCCTGCCTTGTCTATAGTTAGTAAGTGGCAGAGTCAACTAAAAATGTTGGTGGTCTGACTCCTAGGCCAATGCTCTGTTCTCTGTTCATGCGGAAATCACTGTATGTCTTAGCATAGATCTAAGCTACCTTAGCAGACGCTGCTGAGTTTTTCTTTGTGCCAACTGTTATTTGAAAGAATATAAACAGAAACTGCATGAGGGTACAGAATAAAGGATTAATTTATGTGAATGTACGGTGTCTGTGAAACAATTACAATTATTTTCCTATAGAACTGAACACTTTGGTTCTTAAATTGTTCCAGTTGAAGAGAGCCTCTACCAGCTGATAAGAGACAAGAGTCTCACCTACAGCAGGGAAGGCCCAGGAGATCTCTTTAGTTTTGTCCTAGATATATCCAACAACTTATACAGGGAAGACAGCCAATTAACTGAGAAGATGAGGGGTAGGTTTTGGAATTTGAAGTCTGAAGCACCTGCTTTTTTTGCCCTACCTTATCCATAATGTTGGATAAAAACAGGGGACTTTAATACCCAAGGCTGCTAGTACAGCACCATCTTCAAGCTCTGAAATCCTGCTTTTAAAAAAACCTAAATAGAGTGAATATACCTTACAACATGGGGCAAATTTCTGTCAGACAGGGAAAGACATTCAACATGTTGGGCATTCGTGTCTTTAATCCTTGGGACCAAATTCTGTTCCGAATAATTGTAGAAGAAATGAGAGGTGTGTGAACGACACTTTAAAGATGGCTAAATGTTTTTGAACCACTTTAATGGTGTCGGTGTTTGCATGTCTCAGCAGCATATTGCACATTAATTCCAGCTACTGTAGGAAATTTGGAGTTGTAATGCGCCTTAAATGACTTGGGGCGCAGCAAACTAAAACTCCTTTAAGGTGTTTTAGTTTGCTGCACCTACAGCTGCAGAGCAAAGCACCAGGCGCCGTGCAGCTTCATGGCTCTGCAGGAAGCCCTGCAGGCAGCCTGGCAGCAGCCCGGGAAATCAGCCTCCTCCCAAGAAAAACGGCGAGCCTGATCTTTTTTTCTTTCCCCCCTGGAGTCTGCCTGCCTGCCTGAGCTGCATGGGAGCCTGGTGCTTCCCTCCACAGCTGCGGTGCCCCCCAGGACTGCCCAAGCCGGGTGCCACCTTGCGGGGGGCCACCGCTACCCCGAAGGGAAGCATCAGCCCCTCCTCTCCCAAACCCAGGGACCGCTCTGCCCGCCGGCAGCTCACCCTCCCCTCTCCACCATGGAGACAGGTAAGTCAGCGGGGTGCGTGCACGACAAAGGGGTTTAATCAACCCTTAAATTGAAACTGTTTTTTAAAACCCACCGCTTCAATTTAGGGCCCCCGTTTCATCTACACACGGCACTGATGTCACATCTTTGGAGCAGCATTTTTTGGTGGTTTCTGTGTTTGACAAGGCATCGGTGTCTAAAACATTTGTTTGACCTCCTGTGGACAGGGGAACTCATTGTCTGTCACTGAAAGGAAAGAATTTTTATATCTCACCATGAGATACACCTTGTAGCATGAACGACACATGCCCCCGGCGGCTGGAGGGGCATGGCCACACCAGCGGTGGCAAGAGCACAGTGGCGGTGGCAGGAGCCCAGCAGCAGCAAGCGGGGAACTCCCACTGATGCCTCTGGCACTGTTGGGAGGTGGGGGTGAGCGGTGGCCAGGGGTGATCAGGGACTGCCTGCAGAGACCACCGACAGTGTTGGCACCGCCTTTTTGCAGGGGGTGCACCGCCACGCGCAGGGGGTGCACATGCACCTGTGTGCACCCCCTACGCGGCACCCCTGCCTTGTAGGAAAATGAAGCTCTGCTAGGTTCTGCTGCTCCGGTCCCCTCTTCTCAACACACATTATTCCAATAGGGTCTACTTATCATCAGCCTTCTCTCAAAACCTTTCCCATGGTGTAGCCTGGTGCACATGCTTCCAACTGTCTATCTAGCACTCGCTGCTATGTTCATTAGTCCAAAGTATCTTACAAAATGCTGATAATCACTGTGCTCACAGCTGGAAGCCTCCATCCTTGCTGGGTATAATCCTATGATTGCTTAGTGTTCAGTTGATTCACTTGGACTTTCCTGGCCTTTCATTCCTTAATAGAGATAAAGACCAGTTAAGAAGGCCAATAAAAAAAACTGCATCTCAACTCTCAATCTGTTCCCTCCTTTACCAAGTAAAAAGAATTTTCAGCTGTAGGACAGGAAGATAAAAATACCTTTATTTCATGCCACTCTGGTGACACTCAACAGATGCAGCTGTATTTTTTTGTTGGTTTTTATTTAAGCATATTCTCTATATTTCAATCAGACTCTGAGTACAAACAAGAGAGGGGTGGAAAGTCACACATGACATCATCAAGTAGAAAATTGCACGTGACAGGTTGCAGGTACCTAAACTCATTGACTCTAGGCAGGGCTTGCAATTGGACAGGGGCAAATGAAAATTAAAGATACAATCTGGAAGACTGGAAAGAAAAAAGTAGAAAATTACTACAGTTGTTTTTGGCAAAAAATGTCTGAAGCTGCATGGTTACACTCTGAATTACATTGGTTTTGCATTATTGGAGGGATGCTACATAAATAATAGAAAAATTTAAAAGAATCAATAGTCCTTTGCCCATGATTATCTCGTTATTGATGGCAAAGTTCTCACATTATCCACTCTCACTTCCTAGGAACATAGGGACATAAGATTGGAAAGGACCTCCCAGGCCACTGGGTCCGGTCCTCTGTGTTTGTCAGCACCGGGTGACCCAAAGGGTGCGCATAAGTGTTAGCTCCAGTGCAGAAGAACATCACAGGGCTTTACTAATGCCAAACCAATCATAAGAATCTGTTGAAATCCTGTAAGAGTCTTCTGCTCCACCAGTCCTGTTTTGCAGGCTCCTCCTGGACCTCACAGCTTTTTCCTTAATTGCTTTTCATTGCAAATCTTATCTAAAACATCTCTTCCCCTGAGCCTTTAAGTATCCATCTTTTTCTGCTACTTTTTAAAGCCCCATATCATTTGGGAATACATTTGTATAAAGATGATATGCCAAATACAGTATTCTTTATTAATTGGATGTGTGCCTTGTTTACAGAGTACTCAAAATTATCATGTATTGTATAGACATAAAGAAGTCCCTGCTCCTAATCATATTCAGATAATATACTTCGAATGTAGCACTGTCAGTTTGTTCTGTGTCTGTACAGCTCAGAGCACAGCAGGTTGTTGATCTACGATTGGTATCCATCCAACCATATAAATAATTAATGTAAAATAGGCCTCAATTGCACAAATCCTGAGGTATGTGCCTACTTGTACACCCGTAGCTAATCCCACTGGAGACACCATAGCTAAGTACAGACATTCAAAAAGTCTGACAGAATTGATCCAACCTTTGTGGGTTGCTCCAAGCTATAAAATTGGATTGTGAGCAAACATAACATGTATTTACCTGGGG
>NW_005842560.1:217932-225740 GCF_000455745.1 Alligator sinensis | reverse complement strand
AAGAAGCTGGTTGGTCGGGGGGGGGGGGGGGCGGTGCAGGGGAGCAGGTAAATATCTGCATGGGCCAGGCCAGATGGCAGGGTGGCATGCCTACACACCTCGCAGCCTGGCAGCCGAGCCCAGCTGAGTACGGCCATCCCTGATTGGCTGTCAACCACATGCCCCCACCCCCTGCTGTCACTGCAGACCCTCCCCTGCGCTGAGCTCTAGGCTTCTAGAGCTGATAGCCATGGCAGCCCAGGGGGGCAGGGGTAGGAGGGACAGAGTCCTCCCCAACCTGGCCATGGTCCCTCAACTGGGCTCTGTACAATGTGGAGGGCCCCTGCAGCAGGGGATTTTACTCCGCAGCCCAGCTTTCCTCCCTGCAACCCAGCTGGATGGTTGCCCCAGCCCCACCCTTGCATTGGACCTGGCTTCTCAGTCACAGGAGGCAAGAGCAGGGATGCCCCTGTGGTATGTAAACACCAGCTGGGGGGTTGTGGCTGGAGGAGGGGGGCACTGTTTCCTCCCACCCCTACCCACCATGGCTGAGAGGCTAGCTCTGGCACAGGGATGGGTCTGGGGTGATTGCTCAGCTAGGGTGCAGGGGGAAGACATCCAGACTTCAGTGGGAAAAGTCCCCAGGACAGGGACCCCTCACACTGTGTGGACCCCACATGGGGGAGCCAGGGCAAGGGGCACCACTTCCCCCTCGCTAGCCCTCTGTGCCCCCTGCCATCTGGGCTGGGGTGCAGGGCCTTTGCTGCCTCAGCTCTGTGACAGCCTGGGGGCCGGGCCAGCCAGGCTCTGCTGGAGCCCGCCCGCCTGCCCTGCTAGAGGGGGCTAATGGGGAGGTGCAAAGCATCCTTGGATGCTGGGGGACAGCAAATAACTTGAGTCAGGAGGGGATTTGGGACAGAAGTTCAATAAACTGATTTAACCACCTGGGGTGACGAGGAACAATGGTAATAAGCTGATGGAGAATAGGTTTAGGTTGGAGATCAGAAGGCAATATTTTACAGTTAGGGTGGCCAAAATCTGAAACCAACTTCCCAGGGAAGTGGTCCTCGCCCCTACCTTGGGCAAATTCAAGAGGAGGTTGGATGATCACCTGTCTGGGGTCTTGTGACCCCAGCATTCATTCCTGGGAACCCTGCGTTCATTCCTGCCTGTGGCAGGGGGTCAGGCTAGATGATCTGTTCAGGTCCCTCCTGACCCTAGCTACTATGAAGCTATGAAGCTACTTTGAAACTATTAAAACCTAAATCAGTTAAGTTTTATACTGCATCCATCCAGGTTTATCTTAAACCAGTCTCAGGCATTTTGAAACTGGTCAATGTGCACTGAACTTCTGTTCAGTTACAGGTTTAAACCCATTTCCAATCACTTATACCAGTTTATGTGTAATGTCTGTCCCTAGCCCATAAGTCCCATCTCTTCATATGAGGTCAATAGTGAATGTGGATAATTATTTGCAGAGTCAATACCAGACTGTTGACTTACACTGAAAGGGTTTTCTCTGAGGTCCCACCAAGCCTTCAGTGCCATCAGAGCTATAGTGAGATCTCCAGTCTGAGTTCATCTGGAGTGTTTGGAAAGGAGGAAAGATTCAAATCAGTTCAAATTGCATACCTTTCCTGTGCTAATCAACATTTACAGTGCACAATAGCCTTCACTCTTTCAGTCAATAAAATGAGTGCTTGATAATGCTTTTGTTTCAGATCTCTACATTCATTTAATTTGGGTGGCACATAGCTCCAATCACTGTAAATCAATGGTAAACATTACCATCTGCTTCCATCATTAGCATCAACCAGACTGGTAATCTGTGGTTTTAGGTTAACATAGGAGATCACAGGACTTCAGCATCTGTTCAGAAATACAGTTACTTTCTTTTCATTATTTGGCTTTGGCAACATACTTCAGAAGTTTCAAAAGGTGGACCATTTCCACACCTCCCGCTTTCACACATTACACTTCTGTAGTGCAAGTGTCTTGTTCACTCTTTGCTTCACAAGATAATGTGTCTTGTTTGGAGCAAATTGACTGTAGATAAATTTAGGACCTACTATATTCACCCCAGATTTCACAGTTATGGGGCTCTTAAAGTTTTTTATATTAAGGTGCATTATTGCTTAATGGACTTCTTCAGAAAACATTTTTGTTTAGGACAGGCCTGTTCTCTCAAAAAATCAGAGCCTTGCTTCCGGATTATTCATCTCATGAAGCCAATTGCCAACACCTTATCAGTTTAAAATAGAGTGAAATGCGTTTTCATTGATGTGTCAAGGTAAAATAGACTCAACTAGTTTCTTAGCTATGAGCATATAGACTGACATGCCTTGTGCTCATGAGTTTGTTAGAGAGTAGCAGATGACCTGTGACTGACAATGATCTGTTAATAATGCACTTCATCACTGAGGGCAACTAAACTTTTGAACAGTTTCCACTTATAAAGTGGGTGTTTGTTTTCACCAGAACAATGTGCAAGTGTTAGCTGCACTGGTGGACTTGAACACAGACTACATAAAGTTTGGCCAGAAACTGACTTTCTTTTATAGTTGTTACCCTCAGAGGACTGAATGGAGTCATAGTTTCATAGTTGGTAGGATCAGAAGGGACCTGAGCAGATCATCAAGTCCGACCCCCTGCCATGGCAGGAAAAAGTACTGGGGTCAAATGACTGCAGCAAGGTGTTTGTCTAACCTCCTCTTAAAGACCCCCAGGGTAGGAGCCAGCACCACTTCTCTTGGACGTTGGTTCCAGATCCTAGCCTCCCTGTGAAGTAGCGCCTCCTGATGTCTAGTCTGAATCTCCCCTCGGCCAGCTTGTGACCATTATTTCTAGTCACTCCTGGGAGTGCTCAGTCCCCTCTGACTAGTTTGTAACAGGCCACTAGATCCCCCTCAGCCTTCTCTTGTGGGACACAGTACTCCAGCTGAGGCCTGACCAGTGCCGCATAGAGGGGGAGGATCACCACCTTGGACCTGCTTGAGATGCATCTGTGGATGCGTGACAAGGTACGGTTGGTCTTCCTGACTGCGTCCCCACACTGTCGGCCCATGTTCATTTTGGCATCAATAATGACTCCAAGATCCTTTTCTGCCTCTGCACTGACAAGAAGGGAGTTCCCCAGCCTGTAGGTATGCTGCTGGTTCTTCCTCCCCAGGTGCAGCACCTTGTACTTGGCAGTGTTGAAACCCATTCTGTTCTCATCCGCTCACCCCTGTAACCTGTCTAGGTCCGATTGCAGCCTATTCCTCCCTTCTAGCATGCCCACATCCCCCCACATCTTAGTGTCGTCAGAAAATTTGAACAGGGTGCTCTTTACCCTCTTGTCCAAGTCACTGATGAAGATGTTGAACAGCGTGGGTCCGAGGACCGAGCCCTGGGGGACCCCACTGCCCACATCCCTCCAGGTCAAAAATGACCCGTCCACCACCACTCTCTGGGTGCGGCCCTCCAGCCAGTTAGTGACCCATTTGTCTGTGTAGGTATCGACACCACAGTCCCCTAGTTTTTTAATGAGAATGGGGTGACAGACAGTGTCAAAGGCCTTCCTAAAGTCCAGAAAGACTACATCCACTGCTACCCCTGCATCTAAGGATTTTGTGACCTGGTCGTAGAAGGCCACCAGGTTGGTCTGACAGGACCTGCCTCTGATGAACCCATATTGGTTGCCCCTAAGCATAACCTCCCCTGCTGGCCCCTCACGGACATGTGCCAGGATAACTCTCTCAAAAAGCTTACCCAGGATCAAGATAAGACTATCTGGCCTATAGTTCCCTGGGTCCTCCTTCCTCCCTTTTTTGAAAATGGGAACCACATTGGCCCTTTTCCAGTCCTTTGGCACCACACCAGAGCACCACAAGTGCTTGTAGAGCCGTGCCAGGGATCCCGCAATGACCTCTGCTAATTCCCTCAGCACCCTGGGGTGGAGATCGTCAGGACCAGCTGATTTAAATACGTCCAGTCCCTCCAGAAGTTCCCTGACTAGATCCTCACTGCATCCCTCACTAGATCCTAGGCCTGGGTGCACCTCCCCTGGGGCCTGAGGGGGTCCCGGTGGACAGGCTGATCTGGTCCCTGCTCAGGAAAATGAGTCGCTGTATGCAAAAGCCATTTTTGGTATTTCCTGTCCTCGCCATCCACCACTATAATCTCCATAAGAGAAGACACAAAGGGCGTGTCCTCATGAGTGCACACATGCATTTCCCTAGGGACAAATAGCAGTGACACATATCTGTGCTGCTGCTACTTATCCCTGGGCATGCCCTTGCGTGCACACAGTGAGTTGCGGGTCGGGTAGGGGAGGCTGGGGACAGTACCTGGCCTGGCCCTAGCATCTGTGTGCCTGCTGGAGCTTCAGCAGCAATGATCTGGGTGCATGGAGCCTGGTCAGAAGCCAGAGTGCAGCTCTGACTGGCCAGGCTATGGTTTCGGGTGGTGCACACTGCTGCCATGTGTGCCATCCTGCTTATTTTTTGGTGTGTTTTTTTAAGATACTGGGATATCCCAGTATCTAATTTTGCCCCCATGCTGCAAATAGGTAGCATGGTGAACACATTAACATGTGCCACATGCATTTTGAGGCACTGCAAACTGTGCATTCCTGTTCATGGGGATGTGGCCTAAGAATATATTCTTTCTCCTCTCACAATTTCACCCACAGTGAATGCTTACAGCTTTCAAACAGTTGTCGTTTTAGATGTACAACTCTGAATACATCCTTTTTTCTACAAGTGCTTACCAATAAAGACTTCCAAGTCTTTGTTTCTGACAATAAGGGAATGAAAATTATTACATGCCTCTTGGGAGCTCTTGTCAGGCCAGGAATGCTGCACTTAGAAATTGTGTTCTCCTCTTCCTCCCCGCAAGACAAGAAACATCTGTTGCGGTGTATTGTGTTTGTTAAACTGTATTTTCATAGGAGAAATCCTTCTGGTGCATAGTCCACTGGAAAACAGCTACAGTGTAGATTCAACAGTGGATTCATACTGCATGCTCACCCAGAGCCCATTGCTAATGAACACAAACCTAGCATCAGGATCTGGCCCCAAGGAAGAGAAGATGTGCCTGCATTGCAGGCTGCAGGTGTGATTGCTGTCTGGGTAGCTGTATCTGAGCTAGTTTTAACTAGCTGGCTATGCACCAATAAGGGTGTTGCTGCCAGAGGTAGAAGGTTTGGCATGGGCTGCAAAAGTCATCTAGGACCCTGGGTAAATAGTCAGTGGCTAGCCTGCTTTGTATTGCCATGCTACACCACTCTCAGTACTTGACCTATCTAATTAGATTTGTGTATATGAGCTGCTGTTGTTCCTCTGGATTGCAGCATAGACATAGACAAGTCTGGTTTCACAGTGGCAACCTCTCAGTGACTTCAAAGAAAGCAGAGCCTGACCTTACTGTATACTAATATAATTCTCTTCTCTTTTGCTGAGGTGTAATACTTGCACCTGTTATTACCATGGTATCTGAGCTCAATGAAAGTTGCACTTTTCTTAAGAAGATAAGTAGGGGACAACTGTTACAATCACAAATTCCCATAGATACTAAAGCCAAATGTTATAAGTTAGAGGGAGTTTTTTGTAAAATTCCTGGTACTGTGTGTATTTTATCAGCTTTACTCTGAAATGCTGATTAAACATAAACATTTGTGAAAACAGTAAGGTACTTAGCAGCTTCATTTAGAGAGAGGCTGTTTTTATGAGTAATATGTTCTATAGTTACAATGATTAACTGCCCTGTGGAAAGAGGCTTTTATATTTCTTCAGACAGTTTAAAACCAATCCCCTTTGAAAGAAGTAAGAGAAGCTTAAAATACAAGAAGCTGTTCACAAGTATGTGCTGTCAAGATTGGTCTAATCACCTATTCTCATATCCTTTTCCTTCACAGAGCCATGTTTGACTATGACAAGAGCAAAGACAGTGGCCTCCCAAGTCAAGGACTCAGTTTTAAATATGGAGACATCCTCCATGTTATCAACGCTTCTGATGATGAGTGGTGGCAGGCGAGGAGGGTCACGCTGGAAGGAGACAGCGAGGAAATGGGAGTTATACCCAGCAAAAGGAGGTACTTGTAAAACTCTGTTTTTCTACTTAATTTAGTGCAAAGTTTAAACTTTATTCCAAAGATGGTGTTTGCTCATCTGGTAATGGGATCAAGTGCAAAAAAGAGCTACAAAAAGTGTTCAAGAAGAAGAAATAATGCAGTTCAGCAAGAGACTTAAAGAGTTCAATCTGCTTAGCTTATCAAAAACAATATCAAGAGGTAACTTGATTACAGTGGTATAAGTACCTTCGTAGAGGGAGAACACCAGGCACTAAAGGGATTTATCATAGAAAGTCAGAACCAGCAGCAACAGCTGGAAGTTAGATCCAGGCAAATCCATATTAGAAATAAGGTATACATTATTAACAGTGGGAGCGATCAGCCATTGGAACAAACAACCATGTGAAGCCTTAGCTGTCTTGATGTTCTCAGATCAGGACCATATGGCTTTCTGGAAAGTAAGTTTTAGCCAACATATATATGTTGCAGCATTCTGTTCAGGAGTAGCTGAATTATATTCTAAGGACTTCTGTTTTGTAGAAAATTAGACTACATCAATGGTGCTCGGCCTTCCAGTCCAGCAGGTCAAATAAGCAGTGTGGGGCTGGTCCACTGGCTGGATTCTGCGGGCAGAGTCCATTTGTGGGCTAGATCCAGCTGCCAAATGACCCCAAATACCACATCCAGCTGTGGAGTGACATTGCATGCCAGATCCAGCCAGAGAGTGACCCCATATGCCAGGCCAGCCCCGTGTATCAGCATAGCAGGGAGAGCTGTCACAGTGGTAATTAACCTTGGGACCACTGCCAAATTTCCAGACCCATAGGGAGCCCCATGAGCCAGATGGCATGGAGGCTGAGCACCAGTGGAGTACATAATCAAATGGACTTTAAAATCTATTCATCTAATCTTACCCTCTTGAGAACTGACAGCACTGAGGTCATTTTCCCTTAAAACATTAGCTTTAACTCAGTCTCTAAACTAACTATATGTATCTTATTTAATCGTGATGAATTTAAGGGGACGAGTAATGGGTAAATGTGCTACTTGAGTATTACTCATAATTTTTATGATCTATGATGTCTATTTGGTTGCCTTTGTGAAATCAGTTTTGGTCTCATGTGGTCCTGAGAATGCCATAATGCCATAAATATGAACATCGGTCAGTACCTTTCATGAACTGAACTGATAGCGAGGAAAATGAAACTCATCAAACTCATCAAACAAAATGAGTTTCCCTCTGCTGCAACTCTGCTACCATGCCAGTTACAAGTAGTCTGTCCTCAGCAATTTCATCCATAGAATTGATCTAAAAGTGAGAGCTCTCATTATTTCTAATGGGAAGAACTGGAGCCCCCAGGAATGGTGCTCAGTTGCAAGTTAACCATGCTCCTCATTTTTGCCTTGCTGAATGTCACTGAAGAAAACTGAAATCCCCTCAAATACCATATTGCATCTAGATACTGGAAAATATATTAAATATTTCACTCATACTAATTCCCAAAGGAAAGTTGTCATTGTAGTTGTTGTATGGACATTATAGGATCACAAATGACTGGAGTGGTAGTCCATGTAAAAATTATTGGGAGGGAGATGGATGCAAAGATATTGTCTCCTCCTTAAATTATCGAGCACATTGTGGAAAGCTTTGCAAACCCTTCAACTCAGTGAAGTATAAATAAAGGAGGTATGGGAAAGCAAAAGCAAGTGATGAAATGAAAGTAGTCATCTATCTTGTTGATTGTACATGTGTATTTGTGTACATCGTTTTCATTTG
>NW_005842560.1:196917-217901 GCF_000455745.1 Alligator sinensis | reverse complement strand
AAAGAGTGCATGTGCCTAAAGTTTATTGACCTACTTGCAAAAGAATGCTTTCAAGACTGTCAGAAATAGGGACACCTAAACCTGGTCAGCATTTCTTTGTAGGGCAGCAAGGGAGAAAGAAGTGGTTCTTTGTACACTTAGGCAGAATCATAGGTGACACGTAGGAGGGGCACGGGGGGCACATGCCCCCCCTGAGATTGGCCGCTGCTGATGCTCCCGCTGGTGTCTGCAGGTGGTTGCTGCTTGCAACCCCACCCCCGCCGTCGACACCACCACAGCTGCCTGCAGGTGGTCCCCACTCGGCCTGCCCTTGGAGCCGATGTCACCGTGGCCACCTGCAAGCAGTGCCCACTTGCCGCTGCCGTGCCCCCACTGCCGACACTGCCGCCGTCACCTGCATGGTGTTGCTGTGCCCGCCCAGCCTCAGGAGGCATGAATCATTCATGGGCAGAATGCTAAGAGATGCAAAAGGAGATGAGAAAAGACTTGAAACATGCAATCAAATTAGTAATGCCTCTGGTATAGTTGCTGTGATTTCTACCATTCATCCTGGTTCATCAGCAGTGAATTTAGGAAACCTAGAAAAATCAGTGGCTACCATCTTGATGACTAGAGACTGCGAGTATGTTTTTTTCTCTCTAATACTTGCTATCAAAAAAAACCTGGCAAATAAATTAAATAAAAATCCAAATAATGCCATCCAAGTACCATTCTGCTTATTCAGGCCTTATCTTTCTTTGTTACAGTGGAATGAGTCCCTTTTCCCATCCCAAATCCTTAATTTTCAGAAGAGTCTTCTATGAAATCAGAATAACCCATTTGACTGCTGTTACTGTGGAAGGTTAATTGAGTGTTTCTAAGATAAATCCCATTATATACCATTCATAAATCCAATACTGAAGAGGTCCATCAGAGAGCAAAGAGGATATTTTTCCCCTTTTAAAATTCTCTTTCCATATCTCCTGTTAAAAAATGTGTTGAGGGAATATGTTTGTTTGTCTTTTTTGCAGTGTTTTAGTTTTAAAAGGCCCCAGTTGTACAGGTTACATTGTTTTTTAAATTGTTTCAAAGAAAACAAGTATAACTCCCAACAGTGGACCCACAGTTTCTTCAGGGCCAATTAGCCCGATTCTTCATTATCCTGCATTCTATGTAACCATTTACATTGGTGCAGAGCATGTGTAAGTCCTATCAAATGAGAACACTTTTACACCCACTTACACAGTATAAATGACTGTACACTGTTACCAGATTTGCCCGTCTTTTTGGGGTGCACTCATTTATTAGGGGTATGTTTCTGGGGTCTCTGTAAGTATATCAATGTGCGGCTTGTGTTACTTGTGTTTCTATACGGAGCTGTATCTCTCCCTTCTGCAAGTCCTCACCCCAGTGGAGCTATCTTGCAGGACTCAGTTTCAATGGGGCTGGGTTCCTCGAGCCACCAAATCAGTCAAACACATACACACACAGACAGATTAATAGGACGCATCAGAGCTGGCCGAGTCAATCAACATGTACAGGCTAACACCCTTATATGCTTCGGACTCAGTTCATCAGGGCAACAATAAAACACAGTCAGACACAAGCACGTGGGTTAACAGAGCACATCTGAGTCAGGCTGGGTGTCCATTTGATACCCTCATAGGTCCCAAACTCAGCACCCCCCCTTCCCGATCTCTTGTCACAAGTATCCTGGTAGTAATTCCCTTAATGAGCAGACCCCACAGGATGTTGGACTTTACAGGGATCTTTGGCTTAGGTAAAAGAAGCATTGCTGCAGAGCAAGTGGGGCAGTAGAGGAGAAGGAAAAGTAAATGAGATTCAGAGAAAGAGTATAGCAACCAGCTTGGCTATAAACATTATTTTATTGCCAGGTATATGAAACTTATGATGATACTAGTAGTAACGGCCATACAAGGAAAAACAAACAAAACAGTTACAATATTACACAGTTTCAATTAGGTATTTGGGGAAGTCTAGCTCAAGTTTGATCAGCAAAGGTCAGGTTTAGAAAGCTGTTTCTGGAGTAAGAGAGAGAGGGAGAGAGAGAGGGAGAGGGATTAAACTGAGTCTGAGGTTTAGGAAGTGGGCTTGTTCAAGTTTGATCAGCAAAAGTCAGGTTTAGAAAGCTATGCCTGGAGTGAGAGAGAGAAAGATTAAATCAAGTCTGAGATTTAGGAAGTAGGCTTAAACAAAATAGGAATAGAGAGAGAAGGGTGGAGGTAGAGAGAGAGAGTTGGGGTCTCACCACTCCACGGTTCCCAGGTGTTTGTTGACCGGCAGAGCCCCCAGTATGATGGGAGAAGATATTCCAGGCAGAAAAGGAGACGGTAAATTCACAGTGGAACTGGTGCAGGTTTTGGATCCAAGCACCAGGACAGAGACTTGAGCTGGGGTGGGGGTTCTTATAGGGACATAACAATATTTCAAGGGAGAACAATGGATTTGTTTCTGCTGGACAATAGGAACTGATTATTCCTGGCTCTGGGCGATCTTGCTCAGAGGGAGCTCACAATGCAATCAGGCAGAGACAGTATTTTTGGGTACCTGATAAAGGATTTATCACTAGAATTGGTCTGATAAATGCTGAGCAGGATGTGTACAGGTGTGGGATAATTAGCATCTGGAGCAGAGATCCCCCATCATGCAGTGCTTCCCTGCTTCTCTGGTCCCAGAGTTCAGGGCAGTCCTCGCCTTGGGACTCTGTTCTCCACTCTGGATGCGAATGAACCATCTTTTTCCCATCTCCGATGTATATGAGACTGGGGGGAAGTTGCTGTAATCTTTTTTCCCTTATCCGGAGGGGCTTAGGTGTGTTTCTCACTGTATCTTCATTTCTTTTTGTAAGCTCTTCTTCTGATCTGTTCTGGTTCAGACAGAGGCGAGGTGAGGGCAGTCCTTCATGCATCAGATAGGCTGGGTACTGTGCCAGGGTTCCCCAGGAACACAGAACTGACAGGTTACAACACAGTGCAGGCTAACAGAAGGTAAAACCCATTACACCTACCAAATAAAGACAAATCCAGAGTTTTCTCGACAACGTAATCACTTTTCTTCCAAAAAGTGATTGCTGAGCAAAGGGGACTTAATCCACAATACAACGGAATCAATGACACTTGACCTAAAATACAAGAAAATCTATGGGTTTTCTCCACTGATTCCAATTTGTTGTTATATTGAGTAGCCACTTCCTAAAAATGGCCAGTGACCCTTTAAAATTAAAGCTGTGAAGAAATCAGGCTGCAGGATGACACAAGTCACTAGCCAGATCTTCAGTTACCATTTACATAGCATTATTGTTGGACGCATTACAATGCATGCATTAAGATGCACTTCAGAGCAAAATCCTTCCTTTCCTTTAGAAAAGTCCCCAACACCATCATTAGAGCACCTACTGCCTTAAGTTTTCCAATGTCCTTTTCAGTCCCACTCTTTTTCTTTTGGTTAAGTACAAACAGTCAAGCTCGAAGCTGAATCGATTCAACCGTCAGAGGTTAGTCTAAGCTTCGTAGATTGAACCAATAAGCAAGTGAACTGACATTCACTTTTGATTCCAGAAATGCAGCCACATGCCTGCAGTGGCCCAGGTCAGAGGCCAGTGAGTGCTAGAGCATGCCGTCCTACTTGGCTGGAGCAGACAGCTTGGGCCAGGACTAGCCCACTTACCCTGCCAGGGTGGGGGGTTTACAGGGAAGGTGCAAAGCATCCTGGGATGCTAGGGGACTGAGAGTTAACTTGAATCTGAAGGGGATCTGGGACAGAAGTTCAATAAACTGATTTAGCATAAATCAGTTAAGTCTGATACTACATCCATCCAGGTTTACCTTAAACTGGTTTCAGCCATTTTGAAAATGGTTTATGTGCACTGAACTTCTGTTGTGTTACATATCTGAACTGGTGTCCGATCACTTATACAGGTTTATGTTTAATTTCTGTCCCTAGCCTGTGTGTTCAGATTCCCACATGTGCAGGATTTATTTTTTCTGGGAGACAAGGGGACTTTTTAGTCTGTTTATATGCATGAGGATGAGTCAGAAAGTAATTGCAATTTTGAAATAAAACTATTTTGTGTGCAATGAGTGGGAAACTACACAGCAGTGGGGAACACTAATGCTTTCATTGTTGAACACACCGATTGTTTAGGATTATGTGGACAAGTGATATGATCCAGTAAATGCTTGTGGCAAACAAAATGGTTCTATTTCAAAATTGTCATTACTTTGTGAAACAGCCTCATCCAACCTTTTGAATTCTTTGGTCCCTGAAAGAGGGAACTATAGAGGCACATAGATTCTCTGTGCCAGATGGGACCTTCATGATAATCGAGCCTGACCTCCTACAAAATAATGCAATTAAATTGCAGTTCTGTTTATGATTTAAATAAAACCAGTTCAAAATAATCTTTTTGTTCAGGAACACAGAAGCTGCTGACCTCTTCTACTCCAGTATACATTCACTGAGCACAATAGCTGCAAACGAATTAAGTGCCGTACTTAGGATACAGTCTATGGGATCACTTTCCAAGTGAATAATTTACTGTTTTTCTACATTTGCTAGAGCAGAGCCACTCAAGCAGGCAGATTAGGAAATTTCTCTTATCTGCTCATGGTTTATAGTAAATCAGGGCTTGGCATTCTTTTCCTTTTTATGATGGATGTGGTAGACCAAAAGAAGTCGTAATTTATAGTTCCAAGGGAATTGCTGCCCATTACTCTCTAGGACATTGTGTAGGTTTCCAGCCCTTAACTCTCATTGATTCAATGGGGTTTGAAAGCAATTTGTCATTAGATTTAGATATGGCTGCTGCTGCTGCGTGGATTTGTTGTCTTGTTTACAATTGAGAAGCCATCCTTTGAGAGTAAATTTAGTTTCTGTAGTGCTGCAGTCAACTGAGCATAACAGAGTCAAGCAGTTTGGTTCTATACTGAACAATTAAAAGAGCCCTGTCCTTATCCATCACTTTCTGACCTTGTTTAGATCTAGATGCTATGAGCTGGCAAGTGCTATCAATAGCTGTTGAGTTTGGTAGATACTGAAGTGCACATGCTTAGTACCTCACAGTACTGGGGTCAGATCACGTCTTTTTCTGATTGTGGCTTTTGTCTCAGAAAAAAAAAGTTCTTGCCTTCAAAGGCAAAATTGCCATTTTGGTGAGCAATCCAGAAGCTTGTAAGGAATGACAGTCTGCTACTGTCACTGAACTCAGAAGAGTTATGTTCTAATTACAATTGTAATTACCGACCATTGTGCTGGCTGGATGCCATCTTGCTATAAACTGATGTCATTTGATTCTGGATCAGTGTAAGAAGCCACATATCAATTTGCAACTTACTTTGTTGCTGGTTTAACAGAAAGCAAACACTATTTCACGTTTAGGGAAGAGACATAACAGGCTACATTTCACATGGCTTTACCCCCTTCCCAGTATTCTATAGAAGTCAGTCCTAAACAAAAAGGAAGAAGAGAATCATTATGTAGATGCAACACAATTATGTATTTCTCACCCTGAAGTCAATGCTCAAGGTACAGATCAGCCCAGAATTTGGCTGTATGCGCTATTTAAAATGGTAGGGTTAAATGCATTATAATTTCCAACTCTCTGTTGGGATTTGGGGTTATAGTCTTTCTCACTGAACTCTTGCACAACTGTGTCACAGATTACCTCATTTTAAAGCTAGGTGATCAAGTGCATAATTAGATTTCGAAATATCACAAGACAGTTAGGATCTTGAGAAATGCTGCTTACCTTGGATTCATCTACATTAGCAATGAATATGAAGTAATGAACTCCACAGCTGTTTGAACTGAGTACACTGCTCCCAGGTGCAGCAGCACTGAGCTGGGGCAAAGCTAGCCTGGGCTGGCAGCAGACTCGATTTCAGAGATTTCATAGACATTAGGGCTGGAAGGGACCTCAGAAGATCATCGAGTCCAGCCCCCTGTCCCAGGGGCAGGAAGTCAGCAGGGATCATAGGATCCCAGCAAGATAAACATCCAGATGTCTTTTGAAGGTGTTCAGAGTAGGTGCTTGAACCACTTCCAGCACCAGTCTATTCCAAACCTTGGGGGCTCAGACAGTAAATTTCTTCCTTATGTCTAGCCTGAAATGGTCATGGAAGAGTTTGTGACCATTCAACCTTGTCATTCCTTGGGATGCTCTGGTGAACAGACATTCCCCCAGATCCTGGTAAGCATCCCTGTTGAACTTATATGTGGCCACCAGATCACCCCTGAGCCTGCGCTTTTCCAGGCTGAAAAGTCCCATGGCTCTTAGCCTGTCTTCATAAGGTCTGCTTTCCTGACCTCTGATCATGTGTGTGGCTCTCCTCTGCACCCTCTCAAGCTTCTCCACATCCTTTTTGAATTGTGGAGTCCAAAACTGGACGCAGTACTCCAGCTACGGCCTCACCAAGGCTGAGTACAACGGGAGGATGACATCCTGGGATTTACTTGAGAAGCATTTTGCTTGCTTTACTACCAGTAGTATCACATTGAAGTTCATCTTGTGGTCAATCATGACCCCCAAGTCCCTTTCATCCATAGCACTAGCCAGCGTAGCACTGCTGAGCCTATAGGGATGCTGCAGG
Organism: Alligator sinensis; assembly: GCF_000455745.1. Taxonomy (NCBI): domain Eukaryota; kingdom Metazoa; phylum Chordata; order Crocodylia; family Alligatoridae; genus Alligator; species Alligator sinensis. The sequence goes on along the minus strand of NW_005842560.1, from coordinate 211,314 downwards.
TTTTTCTTCCCAAGGTGGAGAACCTTGCATTTTTTGGTGTTGAAAACCATCAGGTTCTCGTCCACCCATTTCCAGAGCCTGGCAAGGTCAGCCTGGATCACCCTCCCGTCTTCAGGTGTGGATGCTTTACCCCAGAGTTTGGTGTCATCGGCAAACTTGGCCAGTCCACTTCCGATACCAATGTCCACATCATTAATGAAGATGTTAAATAGTATAGGCCGAAAGACAGAGCCCTGGGGGACCCCACTGGTCACAGGGCACCATGATGATTGACTTCCATCAACCACCACCCTCTGGGTCCGACCACAGAGCCAATTCCCCAGCCAGCGGATAGCGGTGTGGCTGCAGTTAGCCAGTTTTACTAAGAGGTGATCACTGGATACCAGATCAAAGGTTTTTTTAAAGTCAAGATATATAACATCAATCTCTTCTCCCTTGTCCAGGTGATAGGTCACCTGGTCATAGAAGGAAATGAGATTGGTCAAGCAAGACCTACCCGCAGCAAACCCGTGCTGGCTATCCCTCAGGATGTTGCCATTGGCCAGTCTGTTAAGAATGGTCTCTTTGATAATCTTTTCTAAGACCTTCTGCGGTCAGCAGCTTCACATGTATCTCAGCACAGTTAATTATTCCACCATAAGATAGTACTGTCCCCAACTGTACTATCTTACACTGGAGTTAATTAGATTGCTGCACCTAATACCAGTGCGCACATAGACAGTGACACTTTACTGTGGAGCTAATTAGTCTACTCCACAGTAAACTATACATGTAGATTCACCGCTTGAAAATGTTCCTACTCTTGGAATAATAGGGGCAGATTTCTATCTGGATTTTATGGGCAATTAAAGACTTATAAAGAAAGCACTCACAGCTGGTGCCACTGGAAACTTTATGGCCATCCCTACAGGATGAAATTTAAAGCAAATGAACTAAAGGTTTGAAGTCATGCTCTCATTCAGAAGGAAAGTGTCCTTAGCTTGCTGTAGCCACATTGATTTTTACATCTTTCATTAATTTACATTAACTTTTCTGAGTGTCCCCACATAGATAGATCCTGTCTTATAGACCTCTGGAGAAAGGAGAATTCCATCTTTATGAATATAACATTTAAGTTTTAGTGCGCTTTGTGTCGTGAACATGTACCTGTCATCTTCTCTCCCTTCATCCCCTGGGTGAGCTCTGTGATTTGACCCGACTGGCATTGGTTGGAAACCAGTTCACACTTGGCCCTGGACAGAAGTGTCCACCTATATCTGCTAAGGGTTCTAACTAGAGCCTTTATCTTTTAGGGATTGCATTGTTGCCAAAATGCCACCAGAGATGGTAGAGTACCCAGACTATCATGGCTTCCAGGGCTCAGAGTTTACATACGATTCCTCTAGAGGGATAAAAAGGCCCAGATTGGGGCAAGGGGTTGGAGTGGTGGGGTGGCCAGGTGCCAAGGGACTGTGTAGACCCCTGCTTGTGGTTCCCAGGGGCCTGGGTGCTCTGATTCCTTCCCCCCCACCCAAAAAAAAAATTCCCTGGCATTTCCAACCACTCAGTCACCTTGCATTGCTAGCGATTGCATACGTGGAAGGTGAAACCTGCAGAGCAGGGCTAGCTACAAGAGTGTAGCACAGAGGGTGAGGAACAAGTAGCAGTTACTGGGCTAATTCGCTTCACACTGAGCATGGAATTAACAACCATTCGGTTCTATCAAGTGCCCATTGTGCAATGGCTCTGTTACCCCTGCCACCACCCAACAATTGACAGGGGTTTACTGTTATACGTACAACCACCTAGCCTTACAAGCAAGGGGTTACTAAGCTCCTCTCCCCTCTCCTGAACTCTGACTACTCCTTTCACCCCATAAAAGCCTGGGATCCCCACTCAGGGTCCCTAGCAGGGAGGTAAAACTGACTCAGGGCTTTCTGCTTCCTCACCCCTGCAGACTGTGGTCTCTGTAGGCCATAGATATTTGGGGAATAGGGTTCTGATTACATCCCAGAGCAACCCCATTCCCCTGCATGGGTTTGGGGAAATGAGGATCAGTGCAGTGTGGGATGCCTGGAGGACTGAACAGACACTAGCATGGGATACTCTCTGTCTGCACACAAAATTAAACTGGTTTAAGAAGGACTGGCTCAAAATAGTACTTGATTTGCCCAGTGCATTTGATTTTTCCAGCATGTTTCTAAGCATTACATCTGTCTACACCCTAAGAGTCCATAAATGGAAAATATTGAGTACCTTCATTTAACACCGATCTAGTCCTTAATTCTCGGCAATCCTAGTCTTGCTTTCACTGTAGTAAATGAGAGTGTTGCCCAAAAACAGCAAATGAATCCACTCTAATCTTTCAGTTGTCATAAGTGTACCCAGCCACAATACATCCCCTCAGATTTGTAGTCACTCTGAGATCACTTTTCTTAAATGCCTTAAGTATGCATGATTGTTGATGTCTATGCAAATTGTATCTATATTTCACAGAACAAGTGCTTAAGGTGGCGTGATTCTGACATGCTATTTTCAAATGTACAGAGACTAAAGGACACAGTGATTTTTTTTCCTTTCAATTCCAAAAGGCAATAGGAGAAAAGAAATCAAAATGCCCTTTACAAACATTTTTCAAGAACAAGAAACCAAAGGTTTGCCCATCATGACAATCCCTTTGGGTAAAAAGGCATCTGAAATTAGTTATTCGGCCCAGGTTGACAGAAGGATATGTTTATCCACTCAACAAGGGTTTAATTTTAATGTTTCTCCTATAAATTAGCAACTTTTGTAGCACCCCTCATTATTTCAGTCCCAGGAAGATAAAGCTTACTACAGAGCCTGGTCTTATCTAAAGTGAATTAGATATATGTTTGCTAATCTATAATAAGAGAAGTTAAATATAGAAAAAAATGATATGCATATGTATAGATCCCTCATCACAGTAGGAATACTGATATACTCTGGGCTCTGGAAAAGCACTAATTGCAAATGTCATTGAAAATGGTTTTCCTTGCAGGAAAGACTTTCATAAGTTGAACTTTTTTCAATTTAAAATAAAATTAGCCATCAAGATTTCTTTATAGGAGTGTGGCAAGCCAATTAATTTTTAACAGCTCACGGAGTCTCAACCTTTGAACGGCTCAAAAGTATCTTTCCTCCCCAGTCTTCAGCTAGTATGTTTCCTCACAATACTAACAGCACTGTTTTTGTAAGATAATAAACAGGCCCTCAGCTACCGTATTTAGACAAAATGGTGAATATGGGGATGTGACTCCTTTGGAAGAAAAAACAAATTGTGTTCTAGTATGTTTTCACATGTGCTGTTTCAAAAAAGAGCCATTTAATGAGTTGTTTAGTGTTGCTCAAAAATAATCCTGGAAATGGAGATTTACAGTCAAAATCAGACTTCATATAAAGGAGTGCTATATGCGTAAAAGTTGCTGGGCCAAAATCAGCTGGGGCGCAAAAAGAAGTTAAATTATGCACTGGGTAGGGGCTAGATGGTCTAAAATGGGTGGACATGGTAAAATGCATTTGCACTTACCTGACTGTCACTGGGTGGGTGAAAAAAATAGACTGTGGGGGAAGATGGAAACAGGAAATAAGGCATCAGAAGGGCGTGAAATGAAGCCTGGTCACTCAGCCACCCATTTTATATGGCACTGCTATAATTTGATAGCTTTTATTATAACTTTGCCTCTTCTTGGCATACAAACAACTCCCATTCTGCAAATAAACTGAATGCCAAATTGATAAAAATTAAGCTACTTCCACCACTTATACTTAATTTCAGACCCTGGCGTGCCATTTATGCTTCTGTCTACACCACGGTTCATTCAATGTGGTTGTTAAAATGTAAAGCATGCCTGGCTGATATTTTCAAACTCCACTCAGAAAACTGACTTGTGATTCTTGGCAATATTTCCAGTGATCCATTAGCCACCCGCTTATAACATGCGCATATGCTCGTATCCTGTTAACCTGGTTTCCTTTGTAGTTGAAAGTCTGAAAACTGCTCAAACTCCCCTTTTCAAAAACAACTTGGGTCAAGTCCTCAGTATTTCATAGTTTCATAGTCCAGAAAGACTATATCCACTGAGAGACCTGCATCCAAGGACTTTGTGACCTGGTTGTAGAAGGCCACCAGGTTGGTTTGACAAGACCTGCCCCTAATGAACCCTTGCTGGTTGCCCCTGAGCATAACCTCCCCTCCTGGCCCTTCCTGGACACATGCCAGGATAATTCTTTCAAAAAGCTTCCCCAGGACTGAGTTAAGACTCACGGGCCCATAGTTTCCTGGGTCCTCCTTCCTCCCTTTTTTGAAGATGGGGACCACATTGGCCCTTTTCCAGTCCTCCGGCACATCGTCCGAGTGCCATGAGTGCTCGTAGAGCTGTGCCAGAGGTTCTGCAATGACCCCTGCTAGTTCCTTCAGCACTCTGGGGTAGAGATCATCAGGACCTGTGGATTTAAATACATCTAGTCCCTCCAGAAGTTCCCTGACAAGGTCCTCATTAACCCTAGGCCTGTGTGTGCCACCCACAGGGCCCTCGGGGGGGCCAGTGGGGGAGATATCCGGGTCCCTCCTCAGAAATACGGAGGCAAAGAAATTGTTGAATATGTCAGCTTTACCATCTGGTGAGATGACCAGATTTCCTACAGTCTATCTTATATGATGCCCTTCCTAGCATGCTGCCTTTGTGGCTCCCTACCCGCTTGTTTGAAAGAGCTTAGAGGCCTCCTCCAGGAAAATGTATAGAATATTGACTCCCCAAGTCGAGAAAAGCATCTACTCAGTCTTCAGTAAGCTGTATAAGCTCCAGAGAAAGGCAGATGAAGACATACACCTGCCCTCCATATTTCCTCTTGACCCAGTGTTCCCTGTTCTGGCTATTGTAAATCCCATTCTGGGGTAAATTTACTCTTCCCAGTAATTCTTTTGAGATTTTATGAGCGGCAAGTATTGTTGGAAGATCTTTTACTAAGCCAACTGTGTAGTTCAGAGAGCTGTTAGATAATCTTTCAAACACGAAGTGCTTTGCTCAGGTCTTTGAGGATTTAGGCATCTAACTTAGGACTGCAAATTCTGCTGTGGGGCCAGGCACATAAAAATGTAGGTACAGCAATGCCTAACTACTTTCACCTTTTTATTGCTTAGGGCTAGGGACAGAAATTGCACATAAACTAATATAAGGGTAGGAACAGAAGTTACACATAAAAGCTAGGGACAGACATTACACATAAACCGGTTTAAGTGACCAGAAACTAGTTTAAATCTGTAACAGAATGGAAGTTCAGTGCACATAAACCAGTTTGAAAAGGGCTGGTTTGAGATAAAGCTAGTTGAATGTAGTATCAGGCTTAACTGATTTGGCTCAAATCGGTTTATGCAATATCTGTCCCAGACCCCTTGCTGGTAAACCAGACACTCCCAGCATCCTAGCATGCTCTCTGGGCTGGGCAGGGCTCTCTGCTCCACTGCAGGGCTGGTCCCTCCCCTCTGCTCCCTGGCTGCAGCTCAACATAGACTTGCAGGTCAGAGCATCTGCCTGGCTTCTCCCTACTAAGCAGGGATTATTCCCCCGGCCCCTCTGCCTTACACAGACACCTCAGCATTACCTAGCAGACCACACACTGTCTATATTCCATGCTGTAAGAAGAGAGGACAGAGGCAGACAGGTTTTTTGGAACTAATCAACAGGTAGCTTAATGTCCTTGCTTGGAAGAGCTGTTTAAGAAGAAGAGCTCAATTAATGGAGAGAGGCTTTGTTTTCTTAATAAGTTGATAAACCCAGAGTTAAGGATGATAACATTCCCTGCTGGGCAGCTCATGGAGGAGGGGGGCAGATAATCAGAGCTCCTGCCCGAGCCTGACCACACCCCACCTAGCTTCTAGCCTGAGCCACATCAGGCATGTCCCTGCATTTCTGGGATGTCTTTCATGTTTACAAAGTGATTTAGCCTAACCAGGTTAGACTAACCTGCAAAGATTGAATCAATTCAGGCTCAGGCTATTTGAATGTCCGCCCCTAGCCAAACTGGTTTAAGTGATCGGAAACTGGTTTAAACCTGTAACAGAACAGAAGTTCAGTGTGCATAAACTGCTTTCAACATGGCTGAAACTGATTTAAGATAAACATGGTTGGATCAGACTTAACTGATTTAGGTCAAACCAGTTAATGAAACTTCTGTCCCATATCCCTTCCTGTTCGAGTTAACTCACAATCCCCCAGCATCCCAAGATGCTTTGCAACCCTAGGCTACACTGTCTGCTCCAGTGAGGCAGGGACTGCCTTGCCTCTCTGCTGCTTAGCCTGCTTCCTCCCTGTGTCCATCAGCCCATGGGGAGGAGGGGGGCAGGGAAACTGATCCCCAGATCCCCTGCTGCATGAGCCTCAGGGAGTGGAGGGAAATTCTCCCACTCCTCTGCAGGTGGTTTTGCCTCAGCTGCTGCAAGTCTCAGGCAAAATTAGTTGCAGGGGAGTGGAATAATTTCCCTCTGCTCCCTGAAGCTTCCCTGGGCCATCCCTAAGACTTCCAGGGCTAAGGCAATCAGTTCTGTAGTTTGGGAGGGGAAGAATTCCCCTCCATTCACTGGGGCTGCCCCAGGGCTGGGAGACCCTGGGCTGGAGTGGAGGGAAGCTCCCCAAGGCAGGGGCTCCCTGGTGCCCCCATGCTGGGCTGCACGGGCAGGCATCCAGCCCAGAGGACTCCTTCTCCCTCCCTCCTGTGGCAGGGGCTGAAGCAATCAGCAGCTGTAAAGGGGAAGGGGAGATTCCCCTCAGCTCCCTAGAGCTGCCTGAGCTAGACAGCCCAGGCTGGGGGAAACCTCCTGATGGGGAGGCTCCCCCAAGGTGGGTCAGCGCTCGGACAAGGGGGGTCCTTAATCCCCTGTGGTAGGACATCAGGGAGTTGGGAGCATGTACTGGGGAGCTAACTGGGGATACTTGGTTGGGCTAGCAATAGCCAGCAGGCTGGGATGCTCTAGCACCCCCCACCTACTGGCCTGGGTCACTGCAGGCCTCCCCCTGCCTTTCCCAATTGAAAATTGAATGTCAGTTCAGTTGGTTATTGGTTCAACCTACACAGCTTAGAGGAAGCTGCCTAGATTGAACCGATTCTGTCTCGGGTTTCTTGACTGTTTGTACTCAGCCTAAGTGATCAGAAACCGGTTCAGATCTGTAATACAACAGAAGTTCAGTGCACATAAGCCACTTTCAAAATGACTAAAACCAATTTAAGATAAACCTGGATGGATGTAGTATCAGACTTAACTGATTTAGGTTAAATCAGTTTATTGAACTTCTCTCCCAGATTACCTCCAGATTCAAGTTAACTCAATGTCCCGCAGCATCCCAGGATGCTTTGCACCCTTGCAGGGTGGGCAAGCTAGCTTTGGCCCACGCTGTCTTTCCAGTCAAGCAGGGAGGCGTTCTCTAGAGCCCCCTGGCTTGTGGCCTGGACCACTCTAGGCATGTGGCTGTATTTCTGGAATCAAAAGTGAATGTCTGTTCACTTGCTTATCCATTCAATCTACTCAATTTAGACTAACCTGCAAAGACTGAATTGATTCAGCCATGAGCTTTCTGATTGTCTGTACTTATCCTAGGAGCCTACATTCCATTAAGTTGCAGTGAGGATTAGGTTCCCAAGTGTCTGAGTCACTTGTGAAAATCTCATTAACTTCCCACAAGTTTTTAGGCATTTCTGAAATTGGGACCTAAGAACTGAGGTGATTTTTAAAATTTTACCGATTGTCTCACTCAGCAATACTGCATGTAGGTTCAACTCACATGAGGTCAACAAAGTTATGTCTGCTTATGCCAGGCTAGAAATTGGTCCAAGATTTTGTGTCGTTGGCATGGTAATAGGGGTTCTCAGTTCTGCTGAATTTATCTACGTACCCAGTGCATAGGTTCATAATTCAAAGGATCCTAGTTGAATACTTAACAGGGATGAATTCAAATTAGTGAGATTTAAAAAAGACACTGTATAAATTGTTCATCCTTTACTAACTAAGTGGTGGTGCCCGTTCATGCCTAAGCTTCTCCTGTAAGAGTGTTACTTGCTTAGCACTGGAAGGAAAAGCTGACTGCCAGCTCAGCCACAAGTCAGGAATCTTTAAAGGCACTCTGCAGCGTGCTCAAAGTTCTCCGACTTGGGCGGAAGTCGCACAGAATTTTATACAGCTAGCAAGCCAATCACTAGCCGCCACGTAAGAATAATTTAGAACTGGCCAATAGCGAGACACAAATTTGCACGCGAATGGCGGGAACTCTCTTTCACCGGGGGTTTCTGTTTCAGCTCAGCCCCCAGAATCAGCTTGCCAGCCAAGACTGGAAATAGCCAAGACTGAAAATTCAGGGTTCTCTTTTTGTGAATATTCACTAACAAATGCTTAAAATTTGCTAGGTTTTTGGCTGAAGCTGTGTCGGTCTAAGGACATAGGCAGGGGAGGTTCTTTGAATGGAGATGATATCTTTTCTTAGACCAACCAAGTAGTTGGAAAAAAGTTCTTAACAAGCTTTTGGGTACAATCACCCTTCTTCAGGCATAGAGACTTCCTGTGCCTGAAGAAGGGTGACTATACCCAAAAGCTTGCTAAGAACTTTTTTCCAACTACTCAGCTAGTCTAATAAACTATATTGAGTCTTGCTTTTTATCCTCATCAAGCAAAAAGCATTTTAGTGCATAGCATTCAAGCACTGCAAGGAATAAAGCATTACTAATTTCTCTATGGGCTTTTCTATGATGCTTTTGTCATAGTACCTTTAGGAATGCTACTACAGTGTCACTGGTATTATTTTTGTTTTACCTAGAGGATACCAAGGCAAAGTCCAAATTATCAGAAGAGTCAACTGCTTTTGGGTGCTAAATATCACTTTTTAACTTTAATTCCAGCATTTGGTAACATTTAAGAACTGGGCTTTGTAAACTTAATTAGTTTTTAAATTAGTTGGGGGGGGGGGTCCTAATTGATTTTACAACTCCAAGCCTTTTATGCTGCCAGCGAATTAACCAGAGTGGGGCTATGGGGGAAGCCACCTCGGGTGTTGATTTGGTGGCTGGGGGTGGAGGCTGCCATGGCTGCTACATGATCACACCAGTGGCAGTAGTGACACCCAGAAGTCTTCATTGCTCCTGTGTGTGGTATCTGCCCTGGGTTCCCAGTTGCATTGTTACACCCATGTGTGCTGCCAGCCCTCCTCCTCCTCCAACCCCTAAGGACCTGCTTCTGCACCCCCTCTCCACCTTGCATCTCATTACACAAGGGGCACCATTATTTTACACATGTACTCCTTCCGGGCTGCCTCTCTGCCAGTAGTGGCTGATGAGATCACACAGCCTGACACGTTTGTCCCTGGAAAGACTCACCATTAACTTGAATGACCCATGATTAACTTACAGACATAACACAGCGTTGTCTAGGGAAAATGTGTTAGCACATTTTGTGTTGCATACTTCACTGGACAATGGACTTGCACATCTGTAGGATCCCCAGGCGAAAGACTTTCTTCCAGAAGAAATGTATTGTCTGTTTGCACAGCCGGTTCCTAATGCCCAGTGACACACTGGACTCTGGAGCTGGGATGAGAAACTGCAGGGAGAGTCTTAGCCCCTGCCATCCCAGTACAGATAAAATCTCTTATCAATTCATGTGCGAAATACTAATAAATCTCTACTTAGCTTAGGGAAAATGTAATTTTTCAGAGTCTGATCATTTAGCCAAATCTGGGTGCATTTTCACAGGGAAAATGAAAGGCACTTCCATGATGCCAGAGCCACCCAACTGCTAACTAAAGTCCTTGATTTAATGCATCAGGGCACTACAGCTCCTCAACCAAATGGTTGTAGTGATTTAATCGACTTACGTTTCCTTGCCCATGTCCTCAGGCCTAGCCAAAGCATTTTGGCTGCAGCTTTCAAAGAAAGCAAGCAAGCAATTAAAACAAATCTTGAGGAAGATCCCTAGTATGAGAAAATGTAAGCTTGGAAGTTTAAAAATGGCAAAATTCTCCTGGAAGGTGTCGAATAACGTTTATTATGTGCAGCACTGTCTATACCATATCACCAGTTTATGAACCACGTTATTTTAGCAAGCGGTATAATCATTTATAAATACTCTTAGCAGGAGTGCCTGAATTATTATGGGGATACAGATTGTAGCTGTGTAGCTGCAACCTGTATTCCTGAAACATGGAAAATCTCAAAATTATCTGTTTTGAAATGAAAACTTCATAATTTTACAAGAAGTCAGCAAAATTCAACACCTTAAAACCTGAAAGGAAGCAAAATTTAACATCTCGACCCCAGAAAGCTGACACCCTTGCTCCAGCCTTTTGTCTCGAGCCAAATTTGCATGCTCACAGAGCAATCTCAACACAACAGAAATGTCTTGCCCACGAGAGCCTTCCATCACCATCCTCCTGTGAACTATGAAACATCATAACAAGAAAGAAGCATAATTCAATGTCCGGCTTGCCATCAGACAACTCTAAGGTAAAAAGGCTGCCCCAGCTTTTATCAGAGCCTATTTTGCATAAAATGAACTTTTCCAACCAGGAGATCTTACACCATCTTTCAGCTCTCCTGTGAAATATGAATGTTCATTTCCACCTGGGAGAAATTTTACAATCTTTGCACTCTCCTATGCTGGAGGAAAGGCACGTGTGCCTGAAAGTTTGCAAATAAAGACATTTTTCTGCAACTATTAGTTGGTCTAATAAAAAAATATCACATCCCCAAGAGTTCTGAATTATTATGGGCCATTCACAACATTTATTGTTCATAATATATCATACAAGGGAATGTAGATCATTTCTGTAGCACATATTTTGTCTGTCTTGAGTACAAAGAGCCAGGTTTCTGTGGCATGATTGCTAGAGTCATTCTGAAGCATAAACAAGAAGAGCTTTTAATGGCTCATTTTTAAGTCTCTCTATGTGATGCATCCGAAATCTACTTCAAAGCAGCCATTTTAGAGTCTTAGGAAAGATAGGAGTGAGATTTAATATTAATGCAGATTAATAATTAGAAAAACTATGTTAATCTTTGAGCTAATTATTTTCTCAGCAGACATCCATCCTATTTAGGAAATTATACAGCCTCCAGTCTTCATTTCCTACCCATTCTGTCATGGGGCTTCATCTTCTAGTTTAAAATGTAAGGCTGTTCCTATGGTTTTAATACCACAGATTGAATTTGAAAGATATATTTCAGTGGTTTCCATACGACCATCCTGCATTTACTGACAAATACATTTATTCCAAAGTTCAACTGTCGCTATAGTAACCCGTATTCAGCATGTTTCAATTGAGACTATAAAAGCCCACTCAGAAGGGAGCATGTCATGCTAATTATTGATCTATGAAAAGACTAGACTTTGTCTATAAGAAATTCAGACATTTCTGTTGCCTCTCAGGAACCAGATCGTTTAAATACCCAGTCTTAACAACTGGAAGATTTTCATGTATTTACTCTGATCTCTCATGTGACAAGCTGTACTGCACAGCTGGGAAAAGGTAATATTTAGACCAAGGTCGGTAACCTTACTTCCCAACTACTTGTTACCCCGTCCAAATCACAGAAGTTTGCTCCTGAGCACCGATCAGCCAGCTTTGCATGCTTTGACTCAGGTCTCCTCAAGTAATTCAAAGCAATTTGGGGAGACAGAAATAGATTTTCCATTATGACTGGCTGATTGGATTTTGGTGCCTGGACTGCTAAATACTCCTGATGATTTTGCGAAGGTGCTAAACAACTATTACAATTGCAATCATATTAATCAAGGTGAGTCAGGGATCAACCGGACCATTCCTTTTTTCTTGCTCCGTTCAGATTCAGCCCCTGCTTTCACGTTGGTGGATTGTTTTGTGGTGGGGGTTGAGGAGGGCAGGGGCTGAGGGTGTTTCATTTTGTTTTCCTGCCTTGGTTCTGTTGCTTGAGCTGATTTTTTTCATTTCCTCCTGCTACATTTAAGCGTTCTGAATTCACAATACTAAAGTCCACTACATAATACATAACATGCTTGTATTAATACGTATTTAATGATGTGTGCTCCAGATTCCCATAGGTACAACCAATATGGTTTTCAAAATGATTTCATATTACATTTGCATTTCATTATGATAACACACTTGAAATCTTAATCACACATCATTTAAAAACATTCGCTCATATAAAAGTGGGAACCCTATGCAGCAGTTCATAGGGTTTTAGGCCACAACAGATCATCTGATCGTGTAATCAGACTTCCTATATGGGACAACCCCTTAAATTTCACTCATTTATCTCTGTCTGGAGCCCAAGAACTCAGGCTTAACAAAGGTATAATTTGGATACTGTGTCTTTCAGAAAGATATCTACTTTTGAATTTGAAAGCAGAGAGATGAAATATCCACCATATAGTATAATAACTTTGTTCCAGTGAATAAGCACCCTCACTGTTAAAAATATATGCCTATTTTTTTTTTATTTGTATATGTTGTCCTCAGCTTTCAGCTATTGATTCTGGTTATGCTTTGCCTTCCTACATTAAAGAGCCTATTTGGTTCATGCCATTTTCTTCCCCTAAAGGCATTACTTATCTCCTGTTATCAAGGCACCTTTTAATCTTTTCGGTAGACTATACAGATTGAGCTCTTTAAATGTCTCACTGAAAGGCATTTTCCCCAGTTGCAAATCACTGTTGTGGCTTTTTTTCCCCCATTCACCTTCTGCAATATATCAGCCTCCTTTTTCTTAAAACGTAGATGCCAGAACTATAAACAGCCTGTGCTTAGCCATCTGCCAAAACTTACTGCCATCCCCAGGTACCAATCCTGTGAGATATCCTGATATTTATTTTTACTCTTTATCAAACACCTGCTAATCTCTGGTTTTCCGTAGAAAAAGAGGCAGGGGCACACATGCTTTTCCCCTGGCTAGTCTGCTTGCACTTACTCATATTTGTCGAAGGAAGTGTTTTTTTAAAACACGTGTGCCAGCATCATTCATAATGTATCAGCATTGCTCAGCACATGTGTATACTGCCTCCAAATATCGTGAGCCTCCCAGGCAATAGTATTTTAAGTGATCCTATATATATTCTAAATAACTTAAAAGCCTCAAACTAAACTTCTCTGCACTTGTAAAATAGCATCATTTAATACACAGCCTACCTGCATATGTCAGAAGAGAATTTGTAAATATATCTTTAAAGTAAGTCATGACAAAAGTAAATCTATGCTCAAAGGTCTTTGGAAATGATGTCCTCTCCATTCTCAATGTGTACAAACTTCAAAAGTGCTTAAGTGACTTAGAAGTCTGCATCCCATTTTCAGAAGTGACTTAAGTATCTAACTCCTGTTATTTTCAGTGGCAGTTAGGTATCTAAATATCATTGAAAAACTGGGCCTTGGTTTTATTGAAAGTCTATGGGACTTAGGAACTTTAGGCAATGGGAGTTACAGATAAATTATCTAATGGGCCCTTGGGCTTTCCACTGCCCCTAATTTGGGTGCTTTGTTCCAGGAGGGAGGGGAATCCAGATCAGTATAGTTAAATGCCTTGCATCCCATGGAGTTAATGGAGACAGTTAGCTGGTTCCAAAATGCAATCAAAAGCACCTATTTTACAACCAGGTACCTACAGGATTGTTTACTGTAGACAGTCACAGGTCAAAAACAAGTCCCTGACACCAAGGAGCAGAACCCAGGACTAAATGACTGGGGATTTCAGTGGAGTTCAGGGCTCCCCGCACAGCTGCAGCTTGGATCATACTAGACCTTGGACAGGATTGGAACACCTAGGGACTTGCTCTGAATTGGTGTTGATTAGAGGTGCACCGATATATCAGTCCATATCATATCATCACCGATAAAAGGAAAACTGACATTATCGGCAATAGTTTTTTTTCTGGCCAATGTGGCCGATAATATCACTGATAAACGCCGTGGGCATGAGCATAGCACAGCATGCATGCAGCCAGGAATGCAGTCCAGCAATCTTGGAGAGCAGCATCTAGCCAGTAAGTCTGCAGGAGTGAAAGGGGTGTGGGGGAGGGGAAGGGGAAGAGTGGAGGGGTGAGCAGCCTGAGGCCCCCACAGTGAGGGAGGGAGTGGGGCTGGGGCAGTGGCAGGGGCAGGCATTGCCCAGCCAGGGCAGGATGCAGGATGGAACTGCTGGCAGTTTGTCCAAGGAGTGTGAGGTGTGCAGGGGGGTTGGCTCCCGCTGCTGCATGCACCCCCAGGGGAGGCATGGAAGGCATACGCCCCCCAGGTGTGTGCATGGGATGAGGGTAGGGCTGTCCACTGCAGGCTAGGGCCAGGGGCTGCACTAGTCTCTTCCTAGTGAGGGGACTAAGCCAGGACTGCACTCAGGGTGGGCAGGAGCACATGGATGGTGCTGGGAGGTGGGGCTACAGAGAATTTTGGG
>NW_005842560.1:194879-196886 GCF_000455745.1 Alligator sinensis | reverse complement strand
CCCCCCAGTGCCGCCTCTGCCCACCCAGCACACAGTCCCAACCCAGCCCCTGCTGGGAAGAGGCTGACGCAGCCCCTGTCCCCAACCTGCATTGGGCAGCCTACCCTCACCCTGTGCACAAATCTGGGTGTCACATACCCACCATGCCTCCCTTGGGGGTGCATGCAGCAGCAGGGACCCCCCCGCCATGCCCCAGTGCCTCCCAAATGAGCTCCAGCCCTGCCCCAGCCCCACTCCCTCCATCACCATGGGGGGGGCCTCAATCTGCACCCTCCACTCCCCTTCCCTCCCCCACGCCCTTTTCCCCCACAGACTTACCAACCGGACACTGCTCTCCAAGCTGCCAGGCTGCATATCAGCTATCAGATCGGTATCAACCAATATGGCTGGTTAATAATCAGCCATCGGTATCAGCCAAAAAAATCTTTATCAGTGCACCCCTCCTAGTGTTGATCATGCACGCTCGCCTAGGTCTAGCAGTCTTTTCAGGCTGAAATGGAAGCACTTAATGATTCTAAATGTGCCCAAGCAGTATCATAGCCATTGGCGTGGGGTTGGTCTGGGTTGCTTTGTGATGCAGATGATTAAAATTCTGCCCAAATCTTGTTTGACTACCATGTAAGCAAATTGGAACTTGAGAAAGTTTTACTCCACCCCTCTTTATGTTGGGATAGATTGCTGTTCTAGCGGGATTTATTCTTGTCTTGGACACTAAATAGTTCAGTGACTTTGGGCAAATCACTTGACTGCTGCCTCTGTTTATGCAGTTAAAAAATGGAAATGATAATATTAGAGGTGCTTTGAGGTTCAAACCATGTGCAGCAAGTGCTTTAAGTTCCTTAGATAAACGTTGCTACACGGGTGCAGAACATTATTATTATTGCCATGCAATTGTTTATTCATCTTTAATTGTTCCTAGGGTTGAAAGAAAGGAGCGTGCTCGCTTGAAGACAGTGAAGTTTAATGCAAAACCTGGTGTGATTGATGCAAAAGGGGTATGTATAAGAAAAAGACATTCACTGTTGCTAAAGAGTCAAGTGTAATCACTCTCTGTATATTTTAAAACTGAGCATATTATGGCAATATAAAAAGGACAGTGTGAGATTATTTCAACACAGGTTTGGTTTATGATGAAAGACACAAAGTTGTATTATATGACATGATCTGGTAAACAATTAAATATACTTTTATATTATAGTTCTAGCATGCATTGCTCCCTGATGTGGAGATCGAAGGAAAACCAAAGAGTACTTTTATGATTGTTGGGAATTTAGCTAGGTACTATCTTGAGAAACAAAGATTTTTATAATTCATGGACTTGTACATTTATTTAATGAATGATGGAGAAAAGATATGACTCCCCTTCCTTCAAAAATTGTTAAAAATGAAATCAAGGATAAAAGTACCACTGCAGGAAGTAAAACTCAAGCTTTGGATTTAATACTTTAATAGTTGTGACGGACATGGAACAGATATATATATCACAATAGGCGCAAAGAACCAGCCAGCAAAGAATGTAATTTTAAGCTACCAATATATTTCTAGAAAGCAGGAGTTCAACTGGAAAACCTTTTTGTTTCAATACATTTTCCACTGACATATTCATACAAAAGGATCTTGCTGTACTACAAATCCACAGCATGACTGTGTTCTGGCGTGTCTAACAGATGATGTGACATTTTGAACAATGCTAAGTAGTGGTTTGTCTGCTATTCTATACATTATCCTCTCCAGCAGGACAGCGTGAGTCGTAAAATGAAAAATATCAATAATTATGTAAGTTAAACTATATTTTTCCATTGAGACATTTTCCCCCATTTACTGAAGCAAATCAGTGTGTTACTTTACATTCCACAAGTTGGGCAGAGACTCTGTTTGCCTTAAATGGGATGACACTCATGAGCTGTAGTGTAACTTCAGGTGGGTGAGTGGGCCATGAGCCCAAGGTGCTCCTTTAAGGGAGGGATGGGCACCAGAATGGAGCTAGAGGGGCATCTCACCCTCCAT
>NW_005842560.1:190441-194848 GCF_000455745.1 Alligator sinensis | reverse complement strand
TCTTTCCACCTCCGTTACAGCAGTGTCAGCTCTGGCAAAAGGGAGGGTAGAGAAGAAGCCAGGTGCACAGTGCAAGAGTAATGGCCAGAGGGAGATTTCACCACTTTTTTAAATAGCCACTTGATGTGCATGTCAGCAGCAAAAAAAAAGAGGTGGCATCCCCCATAGCAGCAGAAAACCTCCAGCCTCTGCTCCTGTACCATGGGCTGCCACTTCACAGGGGGCAGTCCTGGCCAGCTGCACCTCTGCTCATAAGTAGCCACTTGGGATGGGATTTTCAAAAGCCATTACAAAAGAACTCCCATTTGACTACAGCAAGGGTTAAGATGGAACAACACAGAGCAATTATCCAATGTGAGTGCTTGGGAGTGAAGTTGAAAACCCAGCTGGTCCCTTCCTGTCCTGAATTCCTGTGATCCAGTGAGTGACTCCTCTGAAAGTAAATGCTGACCTGCAGCCTACCCACAGCATGACACAAATGGGGCTAGGCTACTTCCAGTTCAGGAGGTAGTCCAGACCCAGCATAGCAGCTTGCTCTGTGGACCTGCCCTTAATCTCTTCTTGCCTCAGTTCTCCACTGTGTGGGGCTAGTGCTTCCTCTCTCCCAGATGTATTTTATTCTGTTTATTCAAACTGTGAACCAAGTTGTGTAGGGCAGGAAGTGCTTCGGATGATGCATAAAAATAGCATTGGACCCCTCCACGTACACCCCTATCTCAATTGGGATCTCTGGGTTCTAGCTTAATATCTCTTCTGCAAAATGTCTAAAGAAAATCACTCTTGCAAACAGTAGCAGCTGACAAGAGTGTTGGGATTCTCATTTCAGTGCAAACATAAAATAACTTTCATAGATTCATAGATGTTAGGGTCAGAAGGGACCTCAATAGATCATTGAGTCTGACCCCCTGCAGAGGCAGGGAAGAGTGGTGGGTTTAGATGACCCCAGCTAGGGTCATCTAAACTTTATTATCTTAAACAGAAGTTTTCCAGTTTTCTCCCACCATAACGGGATTGAGTTGTGTGCCATGCAATTTATTTCCATGTGTGAATAATAGCATTAGTGTATTAACAATATAATAAATGGGATGGCAGACTGACATATTTCTAATTTGACTGTGCTCCAGCAAAGGCAAAGTAAAAATTTCCATTTGAAATAACCATTATTCTGCTACCTTGTGACTTATTTTTGCTCTTTTCTTTTGGGGTTTAATAGGCACTGTATTGTCAGTCAAATCACTTTTTAAATGTCCATTTCCTGTATATAGTCAAAGCCTTGTGAGGAAGAATTCATTCATGTTACTAATGGTCCTTATTCAAACCAGAATCTAGGAGAATTTAATTACCCTTTAATGTCCTACATTGTTCTTCCATCTTTGCCATCAGTGTAACATTAATCTCTCAGCCACTCATTCCATTACTTGTTGAGACATTTAGGAAATTGCATAATTACAGAACAAGGCTGTTCTACCCTTTTGGAAATACATTTTCATTTGTTAGTCTGTACTAAAATCTGTTTTTCCCTTTTTTTAAAAACAAAAACTGTTTTGAGACTATCTGTGAAAACATAATGTAGGCTCATGTTGAAAAGAGCATTGGCTGGGGGGGGAAGATTGCTGTTTAATTAAGCATCAACATAAATAACCAGGTATTATAATTATATATGCTCAAAAAGTGCACTCTTTGTTATAGTGAGCAGTGCTGCTGTCTTTCAGGGAAACTGTTTTATTTATATTGGTAAAAACAGGGATAAATTATCCAACGGTGTTTCTTTAATTTTTCAGATCTAAAGCAAATTTCAGTCCAGATAAGCATTATCAGTAGCTGAGCTAGACCGACCAAACATTTTGGTTAGAAATCAAGCTGTATATTTTCATGGAAATAGGGTTGTGTCCATATATATACAAACGTATGTGCAAGAAAGGAGGATTCGGTGTGATTGTACTTATCTCAGAAGATGAACATTCTATGAGAACAGCATTATGGATATATAAAAGATATGTATGGAAGTAAAAAAAATACCAGCTGTACAGAATGCTTGGATCTTTTATGAGTTAAAAATTGCATGTCAACTGAACCATCTCTCTGATCCCAAAAATCTTCTTTTCTAATCTATTCTTTCATTGTGGAAGTGATGTTTCAGTGCAAATTTAGAAATGAGCAAGAATAAATGTTGTTGAAGCAATGTCAGTAAAGAGGAGAAACTCTTTCAGCTGACTTCTTGTCTAAAAGATCTGACCACATGGTCTTTCTAGGCACTTTAGAAATTTGTAACCATTATGACTTTTTCAGTGTATGGCCCATTTATTATCAATATATCAAGTGCAGAGAACTGGGAACGTGTGGACTTTACACACAGTTTCCCGTGTTTCTCTATATAAAACAATACTGATCCATAAAGATGAGCACCGAAATCCATATTTAGGCATCTAAATAAGTACCTTAACTATTAAAGGCTATGACCATCCATAGCTCCCATTGCTTCATTTCTTTAGATCTCTGAATAAGTATCTCAATATGAGCAGCGATGTTTAAAATGTTAAGGTACAACTTACAGAACCTGCAAGAGGCCTGGACCTGTGTGCATTAGAGAAATCTCATCTTTGGCTAAGTACAGACATTCAAAAAGTCTTGGGCAGATTCTAACTATTTTACATGGGTTTCTGTAAGTGGACTAGGTTAGTTCAGTAGTGAACAGAGCACAAGTTCACCCTTTGGTGGGGGCGGGGGCACGCAGGCTACCTGCACTGCCCAAGGCCAGCAGGTTGGGGCACTCCTACACTGCTGAGCACAGCTAAGCGGCTGGACCACCCCAGTTGGCTGCTGGGCACATGCCCCCTTCCCTTTGCCAGTCCTCTGTCAGTCCCAGAAATGTCAGATGCAGATGAGCAGTGGAAGTAGTGCAGTCTGCTCCCTAGGTTTGCGCTTGCTCATAGGGGGCATTGGGTGGGCTCCCACTCACCCACCCAGGGACCCCCATGTCCCACGAGTGGGTGCAGACCCAGGGAGCATAAGTGGGCTGCAGGTAATGGGCAAGCACCCCTCCCTTTCCCCTTCCCTATCATCATCAGACACTGTAGCAACTGCACTTCTTAGAGCCCGAGGCAGAGCCAGCTGGGCACTTGGCCGGAACAGCCAAATGCAGGCCAAGTTCTAGCACACCTAGCGGGAGCCAACAAAGGAGCCTGGGATGGTAGAGGACAGCAAGCTAATTTGATTCAATAGAGGAACTGGTATAGAAGTTTGCTGCTCTGGACTAACCTAATTTGAATGAGTTTGAGTGCACATTGATCCAAGAGTATCTCAGAGCAGGTTCCACCATTTTTAGTCCCAGTTATGTGCCCCAAGCATCTGTACAGTTATCAGTTTGGTTCATATTCTGATCACTTAGTGCAAATAATGCGTAACCTAGTCTTTGACTCTATAACTTACAAAAACTCATCTGAAACGAACTATATTTTAAAGAACTTCTTCTGTATTGTCTCTTGTTTATAGAGTATTTTCTTCAGGAAATGTCATATTTAATTTATTTTTTCATACTGTTTCTTTTATTCATCTTTTTTATATATGTATACAAATCTTACTGTTTTTTTCTCAGGGACATAATGCTTTAGAACAAGCTGTGTATGAATCTTTACAACAGTTTGTGTGGGGCAAAAAATCACTAGATCACATTAGCATTGGTAATAACATTATATCAATTAGCAATGTTAAGCCCTAGGTCATATGAAGAAGGCTATGCATGGTGATAAAAATAACCAGTGTAATTTCATCCAACAGGAATAAACCTTCAAATTATTAGTTGAGCTTCATTATAAATCTTTAGTCAATGCACTTGATTCTCCTAGTATAACTTCACATCACCCATCATTGCTCTTTTCACTTTTCTAGTCATTACTGTACATGGATATCAAAGCAACAAGCCAGTCTCGCTGGTCCATTTTGGCTGCTTTATACTGCACAGCAGCTCTAACACTGGCTTACCAGGACATTTTAGGTTTTCCTGAAGGGAGGAGAGTGCCTAGGCAGCTGGTAGCTGATATGCCACCTCCCTCTGCCTTCCAGCACAGAAAGGATAGCCAAGGATTAAGTGAGTTAGCCAGACTGTTCCTGTGCCTCCTCCGTGCCTGGCTGCTGAAACAGATCCCTTGGGATCATTGGTAGCCAACTTTAAATAGAGCAGCCCTGAAGCTAATCTAGTTTATGGCAAATACTCATTTGGGGCTAGATGGCCGCCAAAGATGTGGGGGAACATAAAAATGATTTAAAAGTCCTCTCTGTGCCTTTCTCCTGAACTGTGTTGGAGGATCTTGGCCTAAGTTTCTTCTTATTTCCCCATTATTCCAATAAGGCAGCAGTAATAAGTAATGTTATGTTTGTCAAGTTGGCAAACTCAGCTCATAAAATTTC
>NW_005842560.1:181602-190410 GCF_000455745.1 Alligator sinensis | reverse complement strand
TTCCCTTTCCATCAATCAGTGAGGAGTTTTAAGATCTGCACTGAAGAAAACAGAATCAGTAGCATTGCCGGATGGAAATATCAAAGTGAAAAGAACTAGCCAGTAATCTGCTTTTCTCTTAACTGCTATAATTGCAGCCAGTCTTTTAACAGACAAAAATAGCATCTCTCTTGCTTTTTTTTCCCCTCTTCCAATCATATATTGCTTCTTCAATGTGGGTTGGAAACATTTTTATATGACAGATTTTGTAGCTTCTGAAAAGAGTTTTATCAACAGTTTACTTGGAGTTTGTAATACTCTGAAATTTTGCCTGTTTACAATAAAATGTTCAGTTATCTTAAAATTGAGTAAACCCTCCAGAGTGTGCAGTTGCTTATGTGTGCTCCTGTTCACCCTTTCTGTTCTAGGCCTTCATTGTCAGAACATTTCTCAACCCACAGTGAGGACACCCATAAGGACAATTGCCCATGTTGTATGTTGTGTGGATAAATACAGGATTTAAGTTTCCTGTGGAATAAATCTCTCTTTTCACAGACTTTAAATTCACTTTAAAAACTCCATCCATTATCCATTTGATAATGAGTTCACTTACTTCCTGCCTTTAGCCAATACAGGATGTGGGGCACCATATTTAGTCTCAGGTCAAGGCAGCAGAGAGGATTAATTCATTACTGCTTTCTACCTCAACATGCTGAAGGGAGCAAGTAATGCTTGAAAGATGATACAAGCAGTCTCTGGGAAGCTGACATAGGGCCATGTTGCATGTTACACATAGCGTGTGTTAAATGCACTTAAAACATGAATAATGCACATTAAAGCTGTGCAGCACATGCTAAATACACTCATATTGTAGCAAAATTAGGACTTTTTGCACAAGGAGGATCTCCAAGTAACATGTTCAGCTATCGTCAGACTGCTCCATAGTTCAAGTCTGTAGTGTAGCACCAGGGCTGGGACTCGCAATCAGTGAGCTGTGCACGTTAGAGATCATAGTATATATTACCATGCAACTTCTCAGAATACATTCTTACTTAATGCCACACAGATTCAACACGTTCTGTTATAACAAGACCCATACAGTACAGGTATATCACTTGCTAGGATATATGCCTTTGCTCCAAAAGAAGTGCCATATTGGTGAAGGACTTTTGACTACTCTGAAAAGGAATAAGGCAGAATAGTTGAGGCTAAGTGTCTTAATGAATATGTAGAGGAAATGCCAAAGACTTCCATTTTGACTGATGTTATCTTGATTCACTACCTGCTATAAATCAGAAAAGAACAAGGGAAATCCCAGGTTCAGTTTCTGTTGACCCATTCCATATTAGGCCATCATTATCCATTACTTTCCCTTGTTCAGTTAGCTCGTTATTAACACTTTTTTAGATTCTATTCAGATCACCTTGTTTCACTCGCCTGCCATTTCAATGCCTCAGAAAATCTTTGTTACGATAGCAGGAGGCTTGATAACATTTAATAGCATTTCTAAAGAATGGATTCTGTTTACAGATCACATCACACAGATTGGAAAGTAAGGTCACTGCAGATCTTTATTGTCATTTTAGCAACATTGCATTGTGGCATGCAAGGAAGAAGGCAACCTAAATGAGAGAGCACATTCTGTATAACAGTATACAGGAAGTCCTTGACTCAAGACGTTTTGGGTTACAATGAACGGCACTTACGACATTTATAAATTGACACACGGTTTTGACTTTCTGATGTAGGTTTTGACTTTACAATGCTTGATCCGATGTGACACCATGCCAGCAAACAAGTTCGCTGCATTGCCCATCTCCCTGGAGAACATCTGTCCAAGGTTCCTTGGACACTTTCTTTAAGAAAGCAGAAAAGACTCCAGAAAAACCTGCAGCCAGGACTCCTGAGAAGACTCCATCCAAAAACCCTTCAACAAGTCCAACCAGGAGCCCTTCAAAAAGTACAGCAAAGTCACCTCAAAGAAGTCCTTCCAAATCAATATCATTGCTATTTATAATATAAATACATTAATGTATTCATGTATATTATGTACATTAATGTATTTATGTGTTAATGTATAATGTAATTACTCATCTATAATTGATTGAGTACAAAATTCTGGGTTATTTTTGGTGAAAATAGGTTATCGAGCCCTGTTTCAACAACCAATCCCCCATTTATAACATTGTTCCCTATCGGAAAATTGGTTCCAAGTTATGAAATTTCAACTTAAGACATGGTTTTCAGGAACCAATTGTGCCAGAAGTCCAAGGACTGCCTGTATATAGAAACCTCTGCTCAATAAATGAATTTGTCCTTGGAAAGTCAAAAATCCAATGACAATCAGGATTTGATATTTAGCTCAACCATTGATAATTTACCAAGTATTTGAGTAGTAATTCCCAAAGCTGAATAATAAAACCACTAAGAAACTCTGATGATTATGGCCCTGATCCTGCAGAAGAGTCTGTAAACACAGACCCTTTATCCATATGGTGAACTATTGATATTAATAGGACTATGGTCAGAAGTCAGGACCTGTGCTACTGGATCTCAGTGAAGGAATGGGATCTTTAAATGTCAGTGGGTTCAAAGGTTTCATCATTGAAAGTCTAGGTAAATGGCTCTATAGAGATGATGATCTGTGCGAAATCCCTTGGGGATAATCATTCTAAATATAAGCTAGATGTGGAAAAGATCGATTAGTCATTCAGTCCTTCCCTGTGTCAGTGCAGGATTGTTCCCAACCATGCATTTACTACCCTTTTGATCAGCTACATTTTACATTTTCCAAGTATGGGGGTTTCCACCACTTTTGTAGGGAGGTTGTTCCACAGTTTCATATTCAGGGAGCCTGCACCATCAGGTAGAAGAGGCAGAGAACAGTTATCAAGAATTGGTCTTATCCTTGGATAACTCCTTTAGTTTGATCAGGTTGTTAACCTTTAAGATTGCTGCTTCAGCCTAAAACATGCTACAGAGCTGCCCTTTGGTAAACCTCTCTTTATTTTGCCTTGGGGCTCCCAATCTGGGACTTGTGTAAGGGGTCTGTTAGCTGGCATTCTCAGAATATGGCTAAAATAAGTTCATCATCTCGCTGGTGCTATTTTTGCAGCAATGAGTAGTGGGGCCCTTTCCAAGATTTAAACATTTTTTATCACAGCCAACTGCTCCTGACATTCAGCACAGGCATCATTTTTTATCCCATTACTCCTTATATTCCACATATCACTCTGCTAAAAATATTTGGTGATTTGGACGGGATTTCAAAAAGTATTTGGCACTGGCTTCACTCTGCTGCCTTTTAAGTCATTAGGCTTAACTATTAAGTCATTACTATTGATTTTAGTAGAAGCAACATGAGGCCAACTCTCTGAGTGTATTTGAAGATCCCACTCAACATGTGTCCGTTAATCATGCAGTCTTTACTGATTTGAGTAATCCATGGGAAATAGTGCATCAATAAAGGATAAGATAAGATGGATGTCACTGGCCAATACACCAGAGACTACATTGAGCATGAGTACCTCCAGCGCTAAAAGTATGAGCTGACAAACCAAAGCTCTCTAACTGGGGCTGTGATAGACTCATTATTTCCCATCAACCAGACACCAAGGGGAACCTGTAATACACACACACACTAGTATAACCAGCAGGTTATAATAAATCGAGTGAGGAAGGACTGAACCTATGACTCTTAATCGTTTTTTGTAAATTGATCCCTTCAGTTGCCTATTCATTTCTGTTTCACTTCTCTGAATGTCCTCCAGTTTGCCAATTTCCTTCCAACAATGAGGTGAGGGACACCAGCTGTGGAATAACAGTCCAAGTTCACACGTGTGTGCGAGAGAGATCCAGTCCTTTTTTCACATCTTCTAAATTTGGTAAGAAGAGAATAGCACTAGGTGTTTAGTGAAGGATAATGGAAGTGTCAAACATTAGAATGTGTGGGATTCCAGGTGGGATGAATTACTAAGTAGAGCAGAGGTTGAAAACAAATTAAGCAATGTGCATCTGCCTACGAGGATTGGAGGTAGGAGGCTTGGTGAAGGTGGTGTAGGCGCTGACACAGAATTCAGCATCTTTATTCCATTCCACCATCAGACTCCCTCCTTCCCCCCCATCATCCCACACCATGGAAGTTTCTCTGCTTTGCAACAGCCCTTCCAGTTGTGTTTTTCTTTTTCCTGGAAATGGTTGCCTGTGGAATATTGTTCTAAGAAATCTGAGCATTGCCGTTAGAATAAATGTGAAGCATTGTTTCTAATTGCAGCACTACTTGAATTCTGGCTGCTGTTTTAAAAAAAGAAAAAAAGGAGAATCCTGTAATTGCACTTCTCTGGAAAGACATGTCTAGGAGCAATCTGCCTGTCTGGGTCTGGCTGCCTAATTCATCTATTTTAAGTTTTTACAAGCTGCCATTAGAATAGTTTCTAAGCCTTGGCCACTGATAATAATGCATCTGCATTGCATATTCAGCACGCTTTAGAAAAGTAGTTACAGGTGACAGTGCAAATTGTCTGCTTATCTTGCATTTACATCATAATGATGCAGTCATGTTAGAGGTCAGAAACTATGCAGGATTGACCTTGACTGGTACTTGGCTGGGAGACTGGTGGAGCACACTCGTGTGCCACAGGAAGTTAGAGGTTAGCTTCCATGCATAAGGCCCAGCACGACCATGATGCTGCTGGAGGATAAGACTCACAAGTGTGCATCTGACTGAACTGCATCCTTAAAAATTTAGTAGCAGTTTCATGGGGACAAAAGTTTAGTCTTCAGTGCCCTGGCCAAATTCCTGTTCAGAAAATTGCTTTCTCTTCCCCTACTGTAGTTTCTGCCTGCAGTGCTAACTGGAGATAGCATCCTCTTCTATTGCCCTTATGTCATGTTTCCGGTGCATGTTACTTCCCATACCAAATGTGACCAAAGTCAATGGTGGGATATGTCTACAGTAGGGGTAGGTAATGTTTTTTGACCAGAGTGCTGAAAAAACCACAATGTCTACCTTGGAAGGTGCCGGAGTGCTGGCATGCCAGAAAAACAAAATGGGGGGCGGAGGGGTACATGGCAGGACGCACTGCATAGTAGTATATTTAATAATCATAAATGTTGCATTTATTGTTTATTGCCATTGGAAATCACTTACTTATATGCAATTTGTTTATCATAGTATCATAGTGCTTAGGGTCGGAAGGGACCTAAACGGATCATCAGGTCCGACCCCCTGCCCTGGGCAGGAACGGGTGCTGGGGTCATATCACTCCAGCCAAATATCTGTCCAGCCTCCAAGTATCTGTCCAGGCTCCGCTGGTGGGATAACTCCTAACTAAAACATGTTTCCTTTATGCATTTATTTATAAACTTCTGAGAAACTTGAGCAGAGCACATGTAAAGCCAGATGATAATTTTCTAGCATGGCTTTTACTTGTGGTAAAAATAAATCTAAATGAGAAACCATTTTCTCCCTAAATCACAGAGTCCTGTGCAACGTGAAAGCCTAAAATATGGGTTCCTGCAGGAATACTGTTTGCACATCATGTTGTGACAACTTAGTGAATATTTTAAAATAGTTGGCCATTTATTGAAAGCTAAATTGGCTTTTTCCTGATTTTTTTCCTCGTTGCAAAATTCTGAAATGAGCAGTGTTTCCAAAATATCTTGTCAGAGTTAGAATTGACCCCCGCCCCCATGGTTGAAGAGTTAGGTTCTTTTGAAGATGGATAGAGGATTGGATTAAGGGAGATAGTGAGTGTGTGTGTGCACATGTGCTCCCACGTGGGTTTCTACTAGAATAAACCATCCCTGTGTTTTCAATGGTAATCTCTACCCTAAAGAAAATGTTAGAGGCCTGAATGGTGACCACTGACTTCAGTGGCAATTATATACAGGCAGCTGATGGTACGGGCAAGGCAAAGGCCCTACGTGGCTCTGCCGTTGTTGTTTTTTTTGTGGTTTTAAGCAACCTACCTCCCCTAGGAGCAGACAGAGGCACTGGTCTAATGATAATGCTTCTGGATACTGCTGAACAGACTAGGCTGTCTGTCCCGTCATCCCTCATAGGAGGGAACTCAACTTCATAAGAAGTATAATGGCAATCCAAAGCTGATCGTTTCATTTGTACATACAATAATGGTCAGTGAAAGCCTTTTTAGCTTTGTTTGTTACTGACAGTGAGGGAGCAATTGCACTGACTTCACATGTACACTAAGTGCAAACCTGGATTACAATATCTGTGTTATAAACTCCTGGGTACAGCCCACCAGTTATGTCTAGATCTGGGTGTGACCAGCTTGTAACACCTTTGAAAAGTGGTAGCAGCTGTCCCTGACATCAGAGCAGGATCCTGGCTCCCCACTCAGTGCTCTACCCTTAAACACCTCTCCCTTTCCTTTTCCCTTTTCCCTTTCTGGCAGATAGTTTCCTCTAGGCAGGAGTGTGGAGGAACAAGGCTTCAGCTTCAGGTGCCTCTTCCCTGTTATCACAACTTCTGCTTGATCACAACCTTCTGCTTGATTCTTAGCATAGATCCTTACTCATTGACATGTGTATAATATAAATGCTTTGATAGGTGAGGTTACATAGAAACAATCTGAGGCCCTATACTCTACTTAGCTCAATACATAACTCTTAAACCATCAAAAAGAGTTGTGCCACAGCTGAAGGGAAAATGTAGTAGCCTTGAACTGCCTACATCTGTGTTGTTACAGGCAGATAATTTACAGTCGACAAAAAAACAATAAATATGCTTTGAATAGGAAATCATTTTGTGTGTCAACAGCTTCACAGTTATTTTAATGGGCTGCAGTATGTCTTCCGAATTGTTTTCTGAATCAGTATTTTGTTTTATGTCGTCCCACTTCAGAATGATTGAAATGTGTTTTGATCCAAACTGGTGTGCAGCAGTAATGTATGAGCAACTGCAAAAGTCACAGGAATCGTTCGTCTTTATTTTTATACCTGGAATCCTAATTGGCATAAAGCCTATCTGAAAAGCCATTCTTGCTGCAGTATTTTAGTTGAGCTTTTCATTCTGTTCATATCGAGAGACCACTCAGGAAGTACAGGTCTATAATAATTTAAGATAATGAAGATAAAAAAGCAAGCAGTAAAGAAATCTGCTCTAGGAACTTCTCACTGATTGATTGTTCCTAGATCAGCGCTTACAGAGAAGCCACAAAAAGTCAGTGGAGCTTATAAGTAGTAAAGCTAGGGTGGCCATTGATCATGTTTTATACTGGACCACCCTTTTTATAGCGGCTCCACCCCTCACTGCTGATTCATCGAGGAGGTGGCGGCCTCAGCCGTCACTACTGATTGGCCATGGGGGATGTCCTGTCTTCTGGGGATCCGTCAGTGGCTGCCCTAAGTGAAGCACTGAGCAGAGCTCTTTGTTTCAAAGCAGCTTCTGATTGATGTTTGCTATTGATGTAGGAGGTGAGTATTTAACAGATGCAGTTCTGTGTCTACAGCTGGCGATGGAGGGTTGGGATAAGGAGGTGGCCCAGCCCAGGAAGATGTAAGTTGTACCTGTCTGCATCAGTTCAGTCCTTATCCTTCCTCTGTTGTTCTGGCAGATTTAGGTTCTGCCCAAAGCTTCATGGGAGCCCAGCCAGTGGAAGGTGTAAAGGATGTGCCTGGAACAAACACACCTCAATAACACCCTAGCCAGGCCTCCTTCCTAACCACCACTACCAACATTTCCGAGTGCTCTGACCACCCATAGGCCCCTCTTGGAGGAAGAAGTTGTGTCTAGCTGCTTCTGTTGCAGCCCTTATCTGGGGTGCTGTTTCATGGAGCTAGCACAAGCCAGGGGTGAATTTGATCCTTGGACTCCAGTTTACAGTAACACTAAGGTTTGTTCTGAATTTTTTGCTATTTACTTCCCTTACCTTGTTGAGCAAGTTTCTTCCATTGCTTCAGTGTGTTAGAATGGCTGGTGTGATCTACACTGTAGGCTGCCTGTGTGCTCAGGCAACTGAACCTGGGTGATGGAACTGCACTGAGCCTGGATGCAGCCACCTGGTTATACAGTGCTTTATACAGCTCCAGTAAGCTGGAGTCCAAGGATCAAAAGTTTTAAAAACTTTTAGGAATACAGAAATTCTCATGCAAGTTCAGACCAAGATCCATCTAACCCAATATTTTGTCTCTGGCAATGATCACAGTGTCAGAGGCATATAAATATTACATCCAAGGAAGAAGGAGTTCCCAGACACTGGGACAATTCTCCATCTCTCTCCCTTCTTCTCTTTTTCACTGTATGAAAACTCCTTCACCCTTGGAGGAGGCTTCACTCTTCAGCAGCCCCTGGCAGCTTCTTCCCCCCAAACCAGCCTAGCTCACCTTATATCCCTTTGTATGACATCACCCTGACCTTGTCCAGTCAGAGAGTGCCACACGCCAGTTCTTCTCCCAGCCAATCAGCCTCTGCTTGCCCTGGCCAATGAGGCCAGAGGGTTTTACAAATTTTCCCCAGATGTGGGCCCCAGCTTGCCATGTGCTGAGCATATGGCCAAACACAGGGGCCATCTTGCCCACATAAAAAACATAAATACAAATAAACCCACAATATACAACCCAAGTGTGTGTGTGGGTGTTACATATGGAAAGTGCCAGAACCCCAGAGAATGCTAAGACAAGGCAGAGGTATAAATGGATAGTCCTTTGCCCTGGGTATCAGCAGTACATGGGGTAACAGCTATAGCCGGGCTGCCAGCAGTGGTATAGTGGCTAGGAGAGCAATGGTGGCACTTGCTATGTTCATAGATTCATAGATGTTAGGGTCAGAAGGGACCTCAACAGATAGAGTCCAACCCCCTGGCCTGG
>NW_005842560.1:170884-181571 GCF_000455745.1 Alligator sinensis | reverse complement strand
AAAGAGTGCTGGGGTCAGATGACCCCCGCCAGATGCTTATTCAGTCTTCTCTAAAAGACCCCCAAGGTAGGGGAGAGCACCATCTCCCTTGGAAGCCCATTCCAAATTCTGGCCACCCTTACCATGAAGAAGTTCTTCCTAATGTCTAGCCTAAAATCTGCCCCCTTAAATCACCCTCTGGGGTTGTGACCCAGTTGCCTCCTCTTAGTTATTCTACTAAGGCAAGGTCTTTTTTTTTTGTCTCTTTGAGACCAGAATAAGCTTTGAAGCTGTTTATTTTCAGCTCTGAAGCCTAAACACAGATATTTTAGCTGAAAACTGAGTGCCCATTTTGATTCCCTTACTCCCAAAGCCAGGCCCTTGGCATGTGCTTAGAGTGCTTATTAATCCAGCTCTGTGCCCAGAAATACTTAATTTTCCTCTTTTCCTCTTCATTTGAGTACTTAATCATGCAACTTTAATTTCGTTCATATTTAAGTGGAAGTATTCATTGCTTCCTCTACACTGGAAGGACCAAAGGTTAAGCCCATTTAGTCTGATGCTTATGTCTTTAGGCTTTCCTGTCAGCCAGCATTTTACAAAGGCAAGATCCTAAAGCTCCTTCTCTAAATTATTCTGCCTACACAATCATTCTTTTTCTGCACTGCCTATCATCTCACAGAGTTGTTTGAACACATAGGACCCTTGTACATGTGACAAAATTATCCCTTTTAGTGGTTTAATTGCCCTTTTTTACTGATTTAATTGTGTAACAGTTTACATGTGTAATGACATATTACTATTAAATTTCATAACAGTGTACACCTTCAGCAGTGTATTTTGATTTAACTAACATTTTATGTAGCAAAGTAAAACACATCCAATGTATTTTAGTTTGCTATGTAACAAATTGCAGTGATATTCGTCCTGTGTACAAGGGCCCATACAAGGCAAGTCCTCCAAGCACAATGGTAGTAAGGTTCAAGACAATGAAGAATGGAGTTCTTTTAAAGAGCCCAGATAACTAAAGATATTTTATCCAGCAGATCAGATTAATTGAAAATACTAAGCAATGGAAATCAAAATCAGGAGCTTCACTGGAAAGCTAAAGAACAACCAATATTCACTTGCAAATCGAGGCTTTGCTGTTCATGAGAAATTAATAAAAATGACCTCAGAAATATCTCACCAAAGCCAAAATCCAGAGCTCAAGATGAAAAAAAATGTTCTAGTAGATAACGAAGCAAATGTGAAGTGCTATGGGCACATGCAAGTGATAAGGACACCAGGGTTTTGTCATTGGCTACATGCAGACTTCCACTACTGGTGCTTTGTGCCAAAGGAGACTCATTACTCATAATTATGGAACAACAGGCAAGTACCTCAGCAATATAACCTAGCATGGAATGTAAGGAGAAGCCAGCCAATTCTTTCTGTTGAAATGAATTATCCAGTTGACTTGGCACAATATTGCCAAAACAACAATCACATTTTTAATAATGCCAATTAAAATTTTTATTGCTAGAGAAGACCATAAAGGACAGGCAGAGGGAGAACTACAAAGTGACTGTCTTTCTTAGTTCACTCACCCAGGCAGTCTAATCTGCAGTTTAGGCTGGAATGTGGTCCAACTTTATGATGACTCTATGGGTCGTTAGTCACAGAATCTTAGAAATTAGAGCTGGAAAAGGTCATCTCATTCTTTCCTCTCTATCCCATGCAAATGCAGCACTATTCCCCATGGTACTTATTATTAGTAGGTTTGTTTTAAATGTGCAAAACAATAGGTTTCTCCACTTCCCTTGCAGGAGACTTTTCTGCTTCCTGATCAAGGAGCTTTTTTCTATGTACTGAGCCTAAATTTTCTTATTTTTGTCTTACATTTTTCTTTTGGTGTTGCCAGGTTGAATAAATCCTTTCCATTTTTATTGTGTATGTCTTTCAAAGACACCTGGGTGATCCTCTACTTGAATTTTCACTCATCTAGGGTTTGCATACTTAGAACCTGATTTCTGCAAACGCTGACTCAATATAAGGTTACATAGGGTGCATCTACATGTTCATTAATTTGCCATAATTATTGTGCATTAAGGTTAGTATGTGGATCACCAGTACTAAATCAATGTGCAGTAACTTGTGCTACTGCGCAGCAGCGCTGGCACACGGGTTTTTAGTGATGCTTACTGTGCAGTAGCCTAATACTACTGCGCAGTAGCGTATTAGCATTGTTTTTGGCTGACATGCTACTGCACAGGGCTATTAGACTACTGCGCAGTTAGCGTCTTGTGTAGACGAGCCCAGTGATGAGTAAACCTACTGAGTGCTGGTGACATACTCACTTGCATGGAGTTTTGTGAACAGTTGCAGGACAGTGCACTTAGCTTTTAAATCTATTCTCTCATCAGTTTCTCCAGCCTCAGATGATATTTATTGCCTTAAGCTGAATTGAGAGACTGAGAGATGCTTCAGAGATGCATGAGCTTTCATGGGCAACAATCTTCTTCACCAGATGCGGAATGTCCTGGAGTTTCTCAGTGTCTTTTTGGTAACATGAGTCCCAAACTGAATACAAGGTGCCAGGCACTTGTGCCATAGCTTTTCAGGAAGGGAATGCCTCCCCCTGATCACACTTCGCTTTGTGATATGCAATTCCTCTGACTATGCAACCCAAAATAATCCCAGCCTTTTTCTGTGTAAAGCTTAATAAACTCAGACCTAAATCTGTTGCCCCCAGGTCTCTTCCTCCTCCTACCCCTTGTTTGTTTCTAGTTTGAATTATTTCTCCTTAAGCAAATTAATTTGCATTTTTCCAAGGCAAATCTCCCATTTTGTCATCTCCCAACCACTCTAACTCATATTATCTCCCCACCCATGATGGCACTTGCAACACCTCCCGAACTTGTGGCTGCTGCAAATTTAATCAGCCAGCTTGTCCTGATCTACACTACTAAATAAACCTGTTGTCAGTCATCTTACACATAGCAATAAACTCCTCATGGCAGGAACTGTCTCTTTGTCGTGGGCCTTTACAGCACATGGCAGAGGGGGTCTCTGGCTTCTAAATACACAGTCATGCATAATAACACAGCTGCCATAATATAAATCCTAAATAATGGCCCCATGAATTTGTGCCTCCAGTTTGATATGCGGCTCCTTGATACATGCACAAACGAACCTCGAGTTCATTAGTGTAATGCACCATACTTTGGCACGGTCGTGGCATTGGTTTGGAAGGTGGCTTATACAGAGAGGATAACTCAGTCCTGAGACCAGGTGGGCATGTGTTTTTGGTCTCACAGTGCTCACATCTAAACCAATATGGGTGAGTTATGGGAGAACTTTATGACCCAGTGAATCCTGTACTGAAATCTAAATATCTGACACCCTGCTGCACTGGCTTCTATTGCTCATTTTCTAATTGAATCAAAAGTTGTAGTCCAGTTGTCTAACAAAATTACTCCTATATAAACCCATGCTGCGTGATATAATTAGTCTCTCAATTTTACATGATTTTTTCCCTGAGTCTATTATTTTATTAGGCATTAAAAGTAGTTTTCCTGGGTGATAAGTGGTATTAAAGGGTCTTTTGGCTGATCTGTTGCCAAACAGATGTTCAGGGAAATATAAGAAAATCTTAGAAACAGCCCCACAGAATACATATTTCTACATATTAAATAAAATTACTTCTACCTGATGAAGCTGAGAAGCAGGTGGGGTGGGGGGAGGGGTTGGCTTATTCTTTTTATATGTCTTTATTGTGTTCCCAAGGTCCAAAGCTTTCTGTAGGTTCACAGGAAAACTAGACAGGCCCACTTATCTTGATCTGAACCTGTTCTAACCCAAAGTTCAGTCTATCTTATCAGGACAGATCCTGGTGCAGAATCCAATAAGCAATAGCAATAGCCTGGGCTTTTCCACTGCAGTTACTCTTGACAATAAGTGAGAGGCTTTTAAGTAGTAGTGAATAAAATAAGAGTGTCCCTCTCTCTTTATTGAAATGAAAGACTTCAAGAAGTTTGGATGGGCCTACAGCTCCAGTCAGCCTCGGGCCGTGTGGTCAGACTGAAGGACACGATATGTGTCTCAAGAAAAATACCACGGGGATTGCAATTTAACCAGTTCCTATATGACTTCTACCTAGTGTATTTCTCATCACTAAAATGTCTGAATACCTTCAATGCATTTACCCTCCCACTGCCTTTATGAGGTAGGGAAATGCTATTATCCCCACTTCTCATTTGGGAACTGATGCACAGAGGTCCTATTGGATCATGGAGAACAAGTTGAATCTGAGTCTTTTATGGCCAGATAACTGCACTAGACGCTCTCTTTAGATGGTTTTCTTTAGCCTTAGGACATGTCTGAAATAAAAAAGCAGAGCCAGCCTTAGGGAAAATGGTGCCCAGGGTGAACTTGTATTTTGTCGCTTCCCCACCAGCACCCCCTCCGGTGCTGCCCCCAGCCCTGCAAAGTCAGCAGCACTGCAGGCAGAGGCGGGCGGGCAGGGGCATGAGGCGTAGTCTGGCAGGGAGGCAGAGCTGCCCACACTGCCTGACTCAGCTCCTCCTGAGCAGCAGCTGGAGGTGAGGGGTGGAGATGGGCTGGGATGGGGCAGAGCAGGGGGAAAGCATTGCTGTGTGTCTGTGGGGGCACCCCCCAACCACAGCACCCTGAGCAGTCACCCACATCACCCACCCCTAACGCTCTGTATAAAAGGACTGTCATGGTGAAGCAGTCAATGCCACTCCACAAGATGAAATTTAGCCCCCATAGTGAGGCACTGAGGGCATGACAGATTGACAGCATGTATGTGCAGGTGACAGAGGTTATTGCCATGAGCTGAGCACCATATGAAAGCAGCTATATTACATCCACTTTAGCACTTGCTGGTAGGGTCCTTCACCAGTGTAGACACACTCTTAGTGTTCATAAAGCACTTCCAGTAATTCTTATGTGAAAGGCCCATTTTAAGGGCAAGGTAGAGTTATTACGTGGTGGGGAAAACTGGTATTATGTGCTCCAATCATGGGCAGATCTAGGATTTTTAAAAGCGGGTGCAGATGGCATGGCACATCATTACATATAACACAACATATATTTTTCACCAGTTAAAGAGAAGCTAGAAGATTTACTAATACGCCAGGGGGCTAACACTACATTATTCAGTTTAATATCAAAGCTATTAGTATTGGAATGTGCACTGATTTGCTAAATTATATATAATGTTAAAAAAACACAACAAACTAGGCAAAAATAGTCAAAATAGTCGAAAGATACTGCTTCATTAGTCCTGTAGTCATTATAGTGAAATGGATGTGTCTATTCAGATACATCAAAAGCAGAAACAGAGCTTCCTGAGTGTTTTGACAGTGCCCCCATTACTTCACTGTCTGTCCTTTCTAAACTTGGGTTAATGTTACCATGCCTGAATAAAGGTTTTCAGCTAGAGCTAAAAACACTCTGAAGGGCTGTAAAATAGAAGAGAGAGATTATCAGGAATGGCCATCAGAGCAAAATTTCAGAACAAAGGAAAGTTTGAATAGTGAAACATCAAGACCATGATAAAGGATGGAGAGTCATTAACATCTGTGGAGTGGAGAGAGATTAGCAGGAATTCGGGAGATGATAATGAGCCACGAAGTCAATTAACTCTCTCAGCGCTGCCTGTAGAAAAATGCCACTGTACCTCTTAGTCATTAGTTTTAAAGTTTGGGTAGAGCAAAAATCAAAAGAGGTGGGGTAAAACAACACCATTGAAGCACACACCCCCACCCCCTCCTCCTGGATTAGGTGACCTTATGAGATCCTTTGCAGCCCTACTTTCTTATGATCCTGGGTGTATCTACATGAGACGCTAACGGCACAGTAGATTAATTCTACTGTACATTAGCATGGCATGAAAAACCATGCTAATGCACTAATGCACAGTAGAATTAGTAGAATTAGTCTACTGTCCATTCGTGTCACTTAAAAAGCGTGCGCCTGCACTAATGCACAGTAGCACTGATTGTGACACACAAAGTTAGTATCTGTGATTACAGGTACTAAACTTAATGTGCTGTAATTATGGCTCATTAATGAACATGTAAACGCACCCCCTGTGGCTCTAATAATATCATGCAAATAAGATACAGAGAAAGATTATGAGAAAGAGGCTTGAGACTGAGTGATTTATTAGCTAAGTGGAGATGTTTTTTACTAAAACACAGTGATCAGTCTTGGAGTACAGCCACCAGAGTAATAATGGGATGAGTGTGATGTTTCCCTCTACTAACTAAAAAAAAAGTTCTTCTGTTTACCCTTTGCATGGGTATGTCAAAATATTACTTAAAATGTATGTGTTTCATACTTTATTTGCCAATTATTTGTATTGCAGCTTCGCTTAGAAAAAGATTCACTGATCATAAAATGCAATTTTACATTAAAATGGGGGAAATTCTTTAGGATTAAAAAAAAAAACCAGAGTATTAGCTCGACACAATCATTTGAATGTCTGTCACAACCTGGAAGGTATTAAACCCAAAGCAGCTAAACACAAATGGAAACCAAAGGGGTTTTTATTGAAGGGAGAGTCAAGAGTGTGTTTCTTATAGGCGCATCTTTTCTGGGAGGCAGAGAGCAAGGTTTAAGCCTAATTGCTAAATCACGAAAACTGAAAGCAGCATACTTCACTTTCCCTCTGTGAAAGCAGTGTTTTGTCATCTACGTTCATATGCTACAGCTATATTGCATTAAGGGTACAATATAAGAATTCAAAATCTGATTTGCTTTAGATATCACAGATGTCTGATAACAAACCTGCCAGATAGGAAAATAATTTGGCATTTTTCATTCCATAGTTTCTAATGGGTTAGTGGTGGCCCCTGTAGACCGAGGAAAAAGAATATCCATTGTTCAAAAGGAGATAAGTGTCTGTATTTTCTAAAGCAGATCTCAAAATGTCTTGAGTGAAAGCAGAATGTTAGGGTTACTTCTTAAGCTTTTCTCAGGAGAAATCCTGGGTCTTATACATCAGTCCTTTTTAAGGCATTCTTCCATTGACTTTGGGAATTTTGCCTGAGTAAGGCCAGCAATATCAGTCCCGGTTTTGGCCCTTGGAAACAGAATTTGCAAGTTGGGCACCAGGATGAGAAACAGCAAACACTTGACTCTCATTTATTCTGTGGTCTGTCTATGATGCCTTAACAGCTCACAGAGACCCAAGCAGAAATGAGAATCAGGTCCAGAATATCTTAAAGAGCTTCAAGTTTTAGCCTGTCTCCCCTGCATCTGGTGCTATCTTTCTTTTTTCATGTCCAGTCTCATCTGACCAACAGCCATTCATGTAACCTGTGAGGACTGCTTACTTAAGTGTTTGCAGGACCGAGCCTCTAGATGTTAAATTCTGTGGGGGAGCGACAAGGATCCTGATCTGGACCTCATTTATTACTGTATTTATTTGGTGGGAGACCAGGATCATATCTCTCCCTACCTTTTATCTAAGTGGCTTGAGCATTCGCAATGCTGAACAATGCTTGTTCATCTGAGTCAAGTTGGTAGGATCAGATCCAGCTTAGGCCTTTATAAAGTTTGTATGAATGTTTATCATTTTAGTTCTAGTTCACATTATTACATTATGGTGCCATATGTGATGATTTCCATGACTATAGCTATAGACTATTGGATGAGAATTTTTGTATACATGGATAAATAAAATAATAGATCAAGAGGCAGCTTTATTTAGGAGTGCATTTTCTAAGGACTATGACTTATAAATAGTAAAGCCATTAATATATTGTTCTCTCTGATTACTAATTAAATGGATTTTTGCTTTCCTGAATTGAAACAAAACAATAGCAAACAAAAAAAAAAATCCTCAAATTGCCACAGAAGCAAGGCTTATAATGGTATAATATATGAGCTATGTCAGATGGTGGAAAAGCCTTCAAGACAAATATACTTCTGGTTGAAATGTACGTTTTGAAGTTTTTGCTCTAGGTTGTTGAGAAAATTATTTTCAAAGAAAATATAATTTATAAATGCGAACCATAATGGTGTATTGTTATGATGCCTCAAATGAACCACAGCTTATTTATATATCAATTTAATAACATTCCCTTTAATTCCAATCTGAAAAGGCATTTGGTAATGAAATACTTGTCATTTTAGACCACTTTGCTTTTTTAGGTTTTATTTTGTATATATTTTTCCCTTTAAAAGCGTGATGCCTTTAGTATTATTATGTCAGAATAATCATAACAGGCAACATTTTCATGATCCAGGAAATGTTAACATGTTACATGCCTTGCTTTGAAAAGATAAAAGAAATGATTGCAGAAAACACATTTTAATTTCCATTATAATCTGGAGGTCATTTAAGTGATGTGATTTGCATGCTTGACCTTGTTTTCACCTACAAACAACTTCAGTCCTTCATGTCCATATTTTTAGTCTCTGGCTCTATTTCAAATTTGCATTGTTTTGAATTTGCATGCTCCCTGTATTACCCATGCATGACACACGCATAAATTTCCAACTGAATGTGTGCATACTTGGAGACATTCATGGCCCATTTTTTCTTTCGTGTGTATTTTTTTCTTTTGTTTTCAGTTACTAAAGTTAAATATGCTTGAACTGTAAAAGTGGCATGAAACTTTTGTGACACAAGTGAACAACTATTTTGAAGAGGATTTTTAAGTAGTTAAAACTTCACACCCTTCAAAAATGTATTCTATTCCAGAACACCTTCTTTTGGCACATCTTCTTTTCAGGATTTAACACCAAATAAATTCTATTATCAGACCCTAAACTTGTTCCATTGTATAATTAGGACCAAATCTTGGTCAATGTATTCACAGGGACAGTTCCAGTGACACTGGATTATTTACTTAATTGTGATGAAAAGTAATTGGCTTCTTATGCCTCCTGGCCATATCCTGCTACCATTTAATGTAACGCTATGAATGCTTGCAGCTCTGTTTAAACATAAAATCTCTTCTAACAAAAAATGCCTATTCGTTTTATATTCCATTTGCCAAATGATGGCAGGCAATGCCTCTGAATTTGTTATAAAGTATTGTACAACAGTAGAATTCAATATCTAAATGACACAAAGCTGGAGGCCTATGCACAGGAGACTAATGAATGAGTAGAAGCTCATACTGAAATGAAAGTCATTTCCTTTAACTTGCTTGAACGAGTCATTGAATTATACCTCATAAATTACAAAATTAAGGAGAAAAATAAGACTGATTTTGAAAGCTGAAACAGCTGCCAAAAAAGTATACATTTTAATTGGCACAGAGTCGAATCCATGTATCTACTGAAAATGAAACACGAGCCCCATTCAATGGCTTCTTTTAGCCACTGAATGAATTATGAGCACTGTTTACTACGATTAAGTTCTCATTGTCTGATCTTGAGGCATCCTGAGACCCCTGCAAGTCCCACTGACCTCAGTTTGAGTGGCAGATGCTCAGCGCTTAGGCAATCACATGCCCTATAAAAGGCTAAACCAAAACCCTAGATTCAAACACCCCCAAATTAAAGGGAGTGGGATCAGAATCCACAACCAGATCTGGATCCAAATCCTGTTATAATTGTTACAATGAACACAACCAAAACCCTTTATCTGACTGAGCCCACGCTTGGGAGTTCCAAAATCTGGAGCTAAAGATTGTGTTTTGAGCCCGGTAATGAAATGGATCCAGTCTGCAAGGCGTTTTGCCTTTTAAGCTGCAGTGCCTGGTGAAAATCATTTGTGATTCTTTGTGACTTGGTTTGGACCAATTTTGAGTCACTACAGTTCTCTCCACTTTTACAAACTAGTTGTTTTGTCAGCATGAGTGTGACAACAATTAGACGTCCCTGTTTTTGCCCCATGCCTTTTCTCCTTCACAGTCATTCAATGACAAGCGTAAAAAGAACTTCATCTTTTCACGAAAATTCCCATTCTACAAGAGCAAGGAGCAGAGTGAGCAGGAAACAAGTGATCCAGAACGTAAGTAACCTCTTGGAGACCATGTCACATGCAGCACAAAAATGGGTGACACGCATGACACCAGCACCCCACACATCTAGGCAAACAACTAGCAAAGGCAGGCAGGCGAGGTATTACTACTGTGACCAATGCATGACTGCAGTTTGGATCCAGCTGGTGCTCCCTTCCCTTGAACCGTTCTTTTCAGAATAAGAATAAAGCAGTGCCTTTGGCTTTTGGCTGATGTATAATTTCCTTCCCCTCCTGAAATTTTGCTGGGCTTTTTCTTTCTTGTTTCTTTGTCTGTTTTTTGGTTTGGTTTTCTTTTGTTTTTGATGGCGCTTAAAATATAATTGTAGCTTAAAGTGTTCTAATCTGGAACTGGCCTAAATTAGCTTACATCAATTGGTATTAAATGATTATATAGAATTATTTTTGGTTTAAAAAAAAAAAGCAACTCAGGTACTCTTTTTGTAATACTTGTAACCTTCAGGAATTCGTATAGGCGGCTGCAATTTCCATATTAATTACCACTGATCACTTTTGTTGGATGTTTTAGCCATAAGCTAAGAACCTCACTCAGTGGTGCTTTCTATTTTCATTGCGGTTTGTTCCTCACTGTAAACTGCAAAACTAAGAAAACCTAGGAAATGTAGTCCTCTGAGTAGAATGATCACTCACTGCTGACCTTAATTTTATGTTCTGGAAGTCCCGAATAATTTAATGTATATGCAGGGGGAATTTCATTTC